>NW_027223325.1:4204593-4239561 GCF_030449975.1 Polyergus mexicanus
AAGCAGTGGTATCAACGCAGAGTACTAAAACATTCAGGGACTTATTGTTACATAACATATGGCGCTCAATAAATTATCCGTGAATATATATAATAATATAATATCATATATATATATATATATATATATATATATATATATATATATATATATATATATATATGATATTCTTATATAATTGTATAATAAAATTTTAATATTATTGCCTACATATTGAATGCCTAGATTTGACATTTAACTGCCAATAACGATTCGTGTCATATGGAAACCACACTCGACAATCGGCAGATTACAAATCCCTCGTACGAACGACGAGAACGGTGTTCCAAATTAACTCGAGATGGCACAAAGTGACGCGAAATGGCGAGAAAGGAATCGCAGCAACGACACGAAGTGGCGAGCAAAGGGTCCGGATGCATTTTAATTCGAGCTTAGACTTCGTTAGCGCCCGACAAACGTTCGTAATGCCGTTCGCGTTCCATAAAGCCGGATTAAATCGAGATTAGAGCCGTCCGGACGCGGGCGGTAATCTAGGTTTAATAGCTAATAATCCCGAAGGATTTTCCAGGGATCGACTGTCCAGGGCTGCGAACGACTTGCCTCAAATTTTGCTCGTCATTGTGAACGGCTCGCCGAGCTTTGTCCGGAAGTATCGCCGCGCGAGAGAATCGGGAAATGTTAATTTCTCGGTCGGGTATTGTGTCTGTTATGTTTGCACCGATTGAGCCGTACTTTTACACTTTACAGCGATCTCGCGACGCGACGACGCGTGCGCCTTGACTATTGAATGACTTTTCTGTAAAGTTTGGCACTTGCGGTGGTAGGAGTCGCCAGGTGCTACTGGAAATATTGAGGTCGGCCAAGACGATACAAACGTTGAATTTTTCGAGAATGGTGCGCGCAATGATTTATAGCAAATAAAATATATTATTATTGCTTTGATCAAAATTCGTGTGAGAAATATATCTTTCATTATAAACTGTAATTTCATTAATTATTTTACAATTATAAAATTTCCCTCTCGGTCTTTCTCTCTCTCTTTTTTAATAATATTCTGGGTATATATATATTTATATTTTACAGTTGATAAAATTATATTTGTAATAAAAAATAAAAAATGTAAATATATCTCTTAATTTTTTCAAATCCGGATTTTCTGATTTTTCTTTTCCTGGAATCCTAATCGCATATAAAAGACATGATCGCCTTATGATGGAACGACAAGAGTGACAGCACTGAAAAAAAAAAAAATATATATATATATATAGAGAGAGAGGGGGGGGGGGGGGGGAGAGAGAGAGAATCGCCATTAAGACCGGTTGCAGTGTTGAAGGAAGAAGGACTGGCCATTTTTCAAATAAGAGATTCTTAGTGCATCCTCGGAATATTACTACCACACCCTTCTTCCGGCATCTGTATGTATCGGGATGCTCTCGATTTTCGGGGTATATTCGAAACTTCCAACCGCTCCTTTCTTCATTCTGTTTTCTTCATCGCTCCCCCGAGAGTCCCAATATAAGCTCCCTTAACGATTCCTCGCCACACCCTCACGAGAAATTAGAGCTCCCTTTCCCATTTTGCGAGATTTCTCGGTTCATCAGCGAGCATTTCATGTTTTCAGGATAGGAGAGAGCCGAAGCAATCAAACCCTTACCTATCTTCCCAGGACTAAAATAAATTCTTTTCGTGGGTTGCTAAGCTATACTTGTTGCGCCTTGAAAATTATGGCCAATTATCTAAACAAATATTTACCCCTGTACCATATATTGTCCCCCTTTTTTCTCTATTATCAAAAATTTTCTCATCATAAGTCTTCAATTACATTATAAACGTTTATACCCATAATCTCAATTTTAAAATACTATCGAATAATTTTAATAATATATGATATAAAGAAATTAAATATATATTAATGTGTATATATGTATATACCTATGTATATAGCAATCGCGCCCCTAATCTTTAGCAACCAGACTAGCAGCGTTGCATAGTTGCAACGAGTCGAATGCAGTGTATGTTATATATGTGCGTGAGAAATAAATTTAATATCTGATTGCGTGTACGTGTATGTAAGATAAATTCAATATTGGATTTTATCAGTTATAAATTGTAAATCAAATATTACTGTAACGAACATTTTTATAATATTTTGCATGCTTTAATGAGGCAATTATCGTCGGTTTATCTCGCGTCAGTGTGTTAGAGATAAATTATACTAGGATTTTCCGTAAGCTCCTCGTCCGGCTAATTATTAATAAGTGACGATATATGCTTTTTCATTTATATATATATGTATAATAAAGATCTCTGCATAAATTAAATCTGCAATTGAATGTGAATTGAATTAATATGATGAGTTAAACGTATAAATAAGACTTCTTCTCGCATAACAATTTTGTAAAAAATAAAATAATATATAATTTAGATACAAAAAAATATCTTTTATATATTTGTATTACTTACATATAAAAATTAATTATCATAATTATTGTAAAAATATACACAATATGGGCAAACATATTTCATTAGCATCGATAGAGATATAAATTATTTCTACGGAAATGTAATTTAGAATTACATGTATCTATGATATGACGATGAAAGAGAGCCACTGGTTGCCCGATGACAAGAGAGAAATCGTCTCGATCACGAAGGCTACCGCATCTCGAGTTACTAATTAAGATGCCGGTGGATCCACGATTGTCTCAGAAACCGAATATATATATATATATATATATATATATATATATATATATATATATATATCTCTACTTTCATCCCGATCTGCTTGAGTGTCCGCGATTAAATCAGTGTATCCAATCGAGCGAATTAAGTCTTCGGCGTGGGTGGACCCGACCTGAGAGGAAGATTGGAGAAGTCTTCTGATTATCATCCCACTCCTTCGTATAACATAAGCGCCGATCTCATAAAGGCATTTAGTAGTTTTTCAAATCTTGCCAAAGAGACAATTAATACGACGTGAATGATATAGAGAATATTATAAATACATTTACTAATTATTCGAGAAAAATATTGATTTTCTGTTTGAAACGTATATTTAACTTCTGAACATTCAACATCCTAACTTGCAATTTTCAATCATTGTAACTTCTAATCCATGATTCCTCATTTTTCCAAATTTCCGGAATTGTTAATAAAAGAAGGATGCTCGTTTGCGCCTAAGTAATAATAGCGCCGATCGGTCTAAAGGAAATCGGCGCCTATGAGCTTACGCGAGTATCATTCCTTCCTCGAGATTGTCTTCCTTGGAGTCTTCCCGGCACCGGCCACATGGCGCAGCTTTGTCTTGTAAATGAAGCCTCACTGATTCGTATCCGGACGTTGATAAATTTACCCGCGGAGTTGAGCCGCTCTTCGCGGAGACTCACTTCGCTTATCCTATCCATTCAGAACGGAAGGACGAATGGTCCTGGCTCTCCCGCGACGGAGGAAGAGGAAGGAGCCCTCGTGGGAAAACGATGACCAGGCCGTCCACACTACCGATCTTCATTCACAAGCACTGCCCGCGAGGCGAGCCGAGCAATAAGATACGGTGGACGTTACAAGAAATTATCAAGTTCAATCATCGAGTTTGAGATCATATCTATTTATCAATTCTGATATAAGTAAATTTTAATGTTTGAATTGTTTGTGGAAAATAATGTACATAGAAAATGTATTCAAGATACATTGCGAAGATATTACTATTACAAAAGTTTAAAAGCTAATTATATTTAGTCGTTTACGTAATTATTGAAATTTTATGAAATATTATTTATTAGTTACTTCCAAGGTATTTTACAAAAAAGATATACATTTTAACCTTTTCAAGTTCTTTTATCGATCAAAAAGAATTTGTTCGCGTGTATATATATTCTTCGCTTTAATTAATAACATGCATTTTACCTCGTAAAATCCATCTGGTAAGGATTTGCAATTATTTTTTGTAAAATTCTAGCAAAATGGCAGAAGATGCTGTCCGAAAAATAAACGACAGCGAATTTTACGAGACATCATGTTCAACCTGTAGTTCGGACCTAAAGTTTTATGGAATTGCGCAGCATGGAGCAGCCTTGCTTCATTGTGAGGAACGCGAAACATCTCGAAACATACCTCGTGGAATTTGCCGCGCCAAAACTTCGTTCTTCTTCGCGCCAGCTGTTTATCGACTAACTAAGATCTACCTTGTTAAAATCGAGGACAACGAGACAACGAAAGTTTCGCAGGGTGTTTGATCAGCGAGAGACTGCTTTTGCAAGATACCTCGTCGATCTTGTCTACAGATACGCGTCCGTTGTTGGACATTAATCCATGGAGCATCTACAAGGAATAGCTCTTACTCCGAAAAGAAGATTCTTTAACTTATTTCCACTTTCCCTACGGCCCGACCTTTAACAAGACCCGAGAGATAGCATAAAAGGAAATGAAAGAGAGAGGAAGATAGAGAAAGAGAAAGAACTTCATTAGAATCCAAGATCAAAACAAGCTAAGTCACAAAATGAATTGATATTAGTGTAACGTAGAGAGAGAGAGAGAGAGAGAGAGAGAGAGAGAGAGAGAGAGAGAGAGAGAGAGAGAGGAAAGCTCAAGTAACATGCCAAGTGTGTAATAATTAATTGTTATTTTATACTATATACATATTAAAATATATTATAAGACAGAAATGAGATGATGTAAAAATATAATATTGTATAATAGAATTGCTATACTATATGTATATATTTAACGTATAGTGTATGCTCGCATATAATAATTACGTTATAATATAAATGAATAAATATACAAGTTAAAAAATAAAAAAGAAATATTAAAAATAATTATATCCGCGGATTGTGTGTAATATTTAAGAGGACAACTAGATTTTTTTACACGACAGATTTCGATCGTATAAATCTACGCGAAATATATATAATACATTTTGACAAATTGCAACGATATACAAAACGTATTTATGACATGTAGCTGATAAATACTCACATTAATTAAACACAATCAAGACGCTAATCGATTCGAAATCGGTCTACGTTCTGCCTATACGCAACGTTTTATCAATGATCGAAAAATGATCGGAAACGAGACTGGCATTTTCACTTTGAAACTATGCAATTATAATGAGCGAGTCGAGTTGACGATTAATTAGGATGCGACAAACGGACAGAAAATATGTAACGCGATAAATCTCGATAATGCAATTATAATGCATTTTCAAAGTGTAAATTCCGCGAAATACACATAGGTATTATTAAATAATTAAACAATCGATATTATGCCCTTTAATTATTTGATTGAATTAGCCATTGACGAGATACTCTTACGTGTCATTTGTCAGAGAAATCAATTAATTGCGCAAAGTGATAATCTTTAATTAAGTGTATAATTATAAGGAATGATACCCGAAGGCCGCGGCATGTAAATGAAGCAAGCGTCAAAGTTATTTTCGATATTCAACTTTATACACGTTTTATCGTCCTTGTTACTACTATTTTTACAGACGATAATGTTTCTCAGTTAAATCTACTCTTTTATGTTTTTCTACAACGTAAATGTAGCGTGTTTTATCGTACGCGAAAATCGCTGTGGCATTTATAAAAAATTGCTTCGCTTTCGTTTATTTAAAGCGTTCCGTTCCCTTGTAGAGTATCTACTTTTGTGAGAGCCGTATAAATTAAATTCAAGTAAAGCCGACCAAAAAAGTGATACGAGTGGACCCGCCACGTGATAAAGTAACTTATGATTACGGCACATTTTGCGCAACAGTTGGCCGTTTCGCAACAATGCTCATGTCAACCGTACGCGGCTTAAATTTAATAAAGGAGCGAGCAACATTTTGCGAGAAGCGTCACACATGGAATCTCCTTAACCCTTTCCCTGCAACAGACGTACGTACATCTATGTGCATATCTTCAATAAGAGTAATCGTGCGTGCGACATGTCTTGCAAAATAAGGTAAGAAAACTAGGTCTGGATCGTTATAAATATTCATTTTTTTTTGTTGTCAGAAAAATGTCAAATGTATGATAAAATATTTAGCGAGTATAATTAATCGTGAAAAATGCAATATTTTACAAATGATTTTGTTGGCTTTCTCATATAATTCTCGATGAAATAGAGAGAAGGGAAATTAGGGGGAAAGCCCATCAAACGATTTGTCTAGAGTATCGATGTAATTGTAATTTAACTACTATTCGCCGAATAATAGAATCTGCCGAAATAGAGAGCAAAAATAAGCAGGATATAAGATCATCCCCCCTGTGATTAAAGTACAGCTATACTTGATGATCGCTGAAATATATATATAATCGATCCTGCAATTTCTGCGAATTTCCAGGAAGTTTCTCTCTCTCTCTCTCTCTCTCTCTCTCTCTAGACTCTCTATTTCGCTATAGATCCCGACACGGTTCGAAGGATCTCGCGCGCACAAATCCTCCCCCCCCCCCTCCCATTAACGTATACCTATAATGATTATTCGGCGATAGAGGCGGCGCGAACGGAAGTATCGACGGACATTACGATCTATCAAAGTAAGAGGGACGATGGGGGAGGAAAAGAGCAAGAAAGGGGGGGAAAAAAAAAATAAGGCGGCGAAGGACGGGGGAAACCGACGAAAATATTTCATCGAGGCGGCGGCGGCGCGCGCGCGGCCGATTCCTCGGCCTCGTCTTTTCTTAACGGGTCGGCCAATCAGCTTGCACCGGGCACGCGTCCCATAACCGACTTCTTTCTCGCCGAATGTATCCCCACGGCGAGAAGAAATGCCGAAACTATACCAGAGAAAAGACACTCGAGCCGACGGAGCAGGTGTATACGAAAAGACACAGGTGCCCCTCACGTGCGCACGCACACCTCGACGCGCGCGAGCCGCGCGGCCGCGCGGAGACGATGGACGATGCTGAACGTCGGCGGCGAACGTTCGGGGCAGTGGTGCGGGGGGGTGTGGGGGGTGAGGGGGGGGGGAAAGAGGGAGGGCTAGCACGGGATACCCTCTCTCGAACAAAAAGCTGCATGAATAAAAAATCACTTATATAAATACGAACGTGGCAGCCTCCGGCGCGGGCTCGGTATCGCGTCGGGGCCCCGAAACTCGGGGCCCAGCCAACTTTGGTCATTGACGCAACCGGAGCGAGCCAGACCCTCGTAATTTTCGACGGACGGAGAGAGAGAGAGAGAGAGAGAGAGAGAGAATGAGAGAGAAGGAGAAAGGAGGCACGGACGTTATCGATCGGCTCTCTCGTTCCTGTAGATCCTTTTTTCAGAATGGCGTTGATCCGAGGGCATCGCGGATCCTTGGGAATTTTATGCGAGATGAGAGAGCCGCGTATCGATCGTGTCGTCGAGTGCATCTCCACCTCGGGACACAATGTTTTCGTATTGATCGTTATTTTTATTGAACAATGTTTTGCCTAAATTATAAATTATATTAATAAAATAATATATGTAATCTCAATTGTGTGTAATATATGAATGAGACGAAGTAAATGCGCGCTTCCTCTCGAAGCAAAATTATTTTAAAATATAAAGTAAATTCTATATAAAAAAAATATCCTCCCTTCTCAATTATATAAATAAATTAATATTCTATAATGCAATATAAAAAGCCTCTTTTATTTTCTTGTACCCGATATAGGCAACGTTATTTTTCAAATTTTCTCACGCTAAAAGAATAGAAGGTAAATGGAAAAGATTCGTCTTAACGAGATAGTATCCACACCCCCACAAAAAAAAAAAACCCTCATCTCGAGGGTGGCTAGAAAGCTAGCCTTTCTCCATACTCCACGTAATAGTTTCTTCGATCTATCATCATCAGCCATCATCCACCTTTTTTTTTTTTTTTTTTTGTAAAATTTAAAAACGCGCACCGTGTAAATACTGGCAAGCGGGAGTTTTTGTTAAATTGTTTTTCTTCTTTTTGTATTTTTTAATACACATCTCATGTATCTATACCTCAGGTAGCGGGAGTGAAATACAGTTCGTATCATATTTAGAAGAAGAAAATCTAGACGTTTAATGCGCGCGCGCGCGCGCGTGTGTGTGTGTGTGTGTGTGTATCAATGTATAGAATAGATCGCTTTATAAATGAAAATAAATTAAAAACAATTTTTTTTTCATCATTTTCAGTTTGCATTCAAATATAAAACTTGAAATTGTCAGAAAAATTATTTTCTATTGTTTTATAATATTTATCCCATTATCTATCTAACAATAAAAGGGAAATTTTATCGCCGCATAATAATAGGCGTAGTCGCTCAAAAGTTTTTTTATATCTTTAGTTTTATTCACGAGTATTTACCGTAACATCGTACTCCGACGCGATAATTTTTTAATTACTCGGTATCCGCCCTCGTTCTCCGCAGACGGCTTTTCTCGAGATCTACAGGAACGATTATTAGGCGATAAGATCTTTACGTGGTCGATTGTAGAGGGTTGTTGGTTGCCACACGACCTGAGGGGAAGGAAAATTGCGTTCTCACACACATACACACATATATATATATATATATATATATATATATATATATAACGCATCAATTCTCATTTATAAAAATGTGTATGTTTTAAGCAAGTTGGATATTTTTCGCATTTGCTATATAAACTACTCGTTATAGATGTTATACGTATTATTTCACGCATTTTCATCGGGGAATTATAACTTTTCATTTCGTAATTTTCTCGATATATTTTGCGATACGTTAGATTTATAATTTCTCCAGCGAATCATTAACCCGTTTCTCGGCTACATTTTCTCATTCTCGATGGCGCGAAAAAGTGGACCGGCGAGAGATATCGTCTTCCTCCTCTCATCTCGAAAGCACGTTTTCTCTCTCGACTTGCGCGGATACTCTTACTTTCGACCGAATGCATATCAAATCAATCCATCGGTACGAATACGCGGCTGTGTTTTTGTCAATGAAAATATTACATTCCGTATTTATGGCCATCATAAATGTACGGGTCGCGCGAGTGATGCCACGAGCATTAATTATTTCATGTACGTTAATGATTTATGTGGCAAGAGCCGGGCATGTCGGTGCCGATATAATCTGAAAAAATGAATTGCCAATTTATTCGAGAGAGTTTTGATTTGCCGCGCGTACACCCGAAGAACATGCACCGTGACTAATTAAATGCGCGTTACTTGTCCGAGCGTTATACCCTCGGTAGAAGTGATTTCCTACGCGGGTGCATAAAATTATCAGGACATTTGTTGAGATCGTGTTACATGCGGTAGAGAAACGAGCGTCAAGTTAATGGGGTAATTACAAACCGCGCTATTCGCATAAATTTTAATTTTTCTCTACAGCTATCTTTCGACATTAATCATTAATATTATCGATAATTAATTAATGTACGTTGAAAAATGTGAAGAAAATTGCACGTCACAAGGTGAATTGCGAATTTTTGAATTGTCATGCGGACGCGCAAGGATGAAGAATAAAAATCGATGAGATATCGGGTACCTGAAAGTCCTGCGGAAAGGATATTTCAATATCTACGAAGGGCGAAATCGATGAATTGCTGTTTGCCGTTGGAACATCTTCGCCAAGCGAGGCTCGAGTAAACCCCGCCTGCATAGACGGAAAGTATTTACTTTATTCAATGAAGGAAAAGAAAGGGTCGAAGGGTGGGAGGATCGGGTTGCTTTTCGAGAAAGGGCCTCTCTCTGAAAGAGACTCTTTTTCAACCCTTCCTTCTGCGACTTCCGCTGTGCCGCAGCAATGGATACGTTTATTGAGTTGTCCGCCACTTGAACGAATTGTCAATGTGCCAAGTTGTTTGCGAATACTCTTTCAGCAGTTACTCGCGAATCATGTTACATATATAAGATATTTTTATATTAACTTATAAATATATGTCTATTGAAAATCAGCCATGTCGCATTATCTCTCGTAAACCCTTTTAATCTCTTCCGAATGAATATGAAGGACACGAGATAATGACTTTTTTCTCGCTACATATTTTTTATTAATATAAAGAGAGAGTCTCAGAATATTTCAGAATATTTTATTATATACATAAGTCTTTAGATGATTTATAATCTCACTCGTACACACATCATAATCATAAATGCAAAATCTTTAGATAATTTTGAATTAAGAGAGATTTTAAATATGACAACTGAAATGGATTGATTGAAACACGAATTGTCGAGAACTATCGAAATTTACTCCATTGTAATCTCAGCGAAACTTTTTATCCCCGCACGCTATTAGGTGTACAACTTTGCTTCCGCCGTTTTCCTATAGATGGCTTTAGCGGTAAGTAGCGGTCGAAATAAATAGATCATAGACGTCATGTAATAAACTTGGGCATCTGTCAACATAACCCCATAGAAACATTAGTCGATTTATGTCCGCGTCATAAAGTTATTCTCGATTGAAAATGTCAGTTTACGAGCCAAACTCTCGTCATTTGCGGGAGGTTTTAATTTTCTGCTTCAATATGAAGAAATCTGCGGCTGAGGCTCATCGAATGCTCTCAAATACTTATGGCGAAGCCGCTATTAGTGAAAGAACGTGTCGTGAGTGGTTTCAACGCTTCAAGAACGATGATTTTCACGTCGAAGACCGGCATAGCGGTGGAAGAGAGAAGGTTTTCGAAGATGCAGAATTGGAGGTATTACTTAATGAAGACTCGAGTCAAAGTCAAAAAGAATTGGCACGATCACTGGGAGTGACTCAACGAGCAATTTCAAAACGCTTAACCAGTTTTTTACAATAAAGCCTCGAATTTCGGGAAAAAAACGGCGGTAGCAAAGTTGTATACCTAATACTAAATGCCATTCCTCAGCGAGGAAAAGTTTCTCACTCATCAGATAGCGTTGCTTGTAGCGTGTCCTCTTAGTTCCCGCACAAAAGCATACAAATTGCCATCTCGTGCGGGACAATGCGACAAGCTTGGTACCCTCGATGTTTCTACGGGTGCCCCGCTGTCTCCCGCGCTAATGCATAACCCGCGATTCAGAAACATCCATGTGGAATGTGCACCGCGAGATCTACCGATATCCGCGCGTATCTAAAAACATAATAAAAACTAATGTTATATTTAAAAAAAAAACCTGTGTTTTCTACGGTAAAATTGATTATTTGATATACACGATATCTCACGTATCTCTCTTTTACTAAAACTTAAAATAATTTAATTTTCGCAAAAGTTTCGAGATAATTAAATTAAAAATATGGCAATTTTTTAACATAAAATAATTAATTATTAACCCGCAAATGAAAAACATCCATGTGTGATATGCGTTCCATTACCCATAATACTGCACATATTAAGCAACAAAGATTGAAAGATTCAAGCATCGGCGGTTGGTTCCTTTTTGCATAAGTACGTCGAATTGATCTCATTTTCACACATATACATATACCACTCCCTCCTTTTATGGAAAAAGGCACGTTTCATATATCTTAAAACATATATGAGTATTGCCCGCGTACACACATCACATGGAGCAGCTGGGCGGGCTCCTCTTTCGCCCCGAAATCCCATTAATGTCCATAAAGATTCGTCGGATGACCAGCGGCGATGGTAACACGTGAAAATCGGCTCTCCACCGGCACAGATGTCACCGGTCGAGCGAGCAAATCGCAAAACCCGATCGGCTCGTGAATCGATTTCACGCTCCTACGATTCTCCACTTTTTCCTCGCTGCTGTCCATGCAACGTCGTGGAAGCCGCCCTTATAGAAGGCACTAACGAATACCGCAGGATCTTAGAGGAGATTTTTGTGGTTACCCAATTCACGTAACCGTTATGAGCGCCCTTTAGCGACGCGTACTTTGTGATCGGGACGAGCGAAGAGATCGCCGAGAATTGCCGCACACTCGGATTATCCATAAGCGGACTTTCCATAAATCCGATCAAGCTGCAATCGGTTTTTTTCAACATGCAAAATAAAATGAAACTTTCCAATCTACGATACTTATAATAGATATATCGATTAAGAATCTGGTTTGCAAAAATCCATTTATAATTTAAGAATTATTATTGTACGACAGCTGTCAATATATATGCATCAATAATGCAAGTGTAATAATTTTCAGAAAAATTTTAGTCAATTTAATGTGTCAATATATAATATTCAGTATTAATAACATAATGTATATGATAAATGCTTATGAATATTTATCGTATCTTTCGCAGAATTATAGGAAAGCATCGAGATCGTTACCGATAAAAAAAGTTGCATTATATAATCGAACTTATTTAATGCAACCACTTATAAAGATCGATGCGCTCATTATAGATAGTAACTATCCATTCTGTTAACAGAGCCTTGCTTCTTTCAACATTCAAACTTCTGAAAATGTAGAAGACAAATATAAAATCACGATTCACTTATCTCCTCATGAGATCTTCGTCAATAATCCGTTAATGTTATTGGTTGCAGCTATAAAAACATTCGACGAGATCATTCGCAAACGAAATTTTCACGCCGTATCGCGAGCTCTTTTGAGCGACAGCGCGAACCGCTTATTTGTCCGCGTCTCGTTTACAAAGTTCTCCACTCGAATTTTTCGAATGAAAGTCGAGAGCCGCGCATTGTTGACGCAACCCCTTGCCCGTCCGGACCGACATTCGGGGGATGGGCGGAGTATTTTCGATCCTGACCATACGAAAGGGCCGTTCGCCGACGATGACTCGCGATTTTACCGTAGCCCTTTCTTCCGATGCCGCCATATAGCGGTCGCGCGCGATCCAAATTAGCCTGCATTTTTACTTCCAGAAAGTGGCGAGTGACGAGGATCTCGCCGAAAATATAATAATCTTAAAGTATAATAATACACGAGATTTCCCTCACAGAATTGATAGAAGGTGAACCAAACGTTATCCTAAATCTAAAATACGATATCTAATATGTAATAATTCTTTAAATTCTTACTTTTAATAATTAAAAAGTCGGCCACGCAAATTTTTATATTTTTAGTAAAGTGAAATTATTTTAAATTAAACGACAAATAATTTTGTATTTTTTATTTATGATTTTAAAAATGAAAAGCTTACTATCATGTTTATTAGCTCGTAGTTTAAAAATTATTATATGCTCCAATTTTTATTCACTTTTCAACACGCTCTTCTTAACAAAATTTGAAAATTCTAAACTTTCCGAGGAATAAGATGCCGTGCACGAATATTTGGAAAATTTTCTTCACACAAAGAAAGATTTAAATATATATTGGTTCAAATATATTGAGTCTTTTAGATTGTCCAATAAATAAATCAAGTATCATACTGTCTTAACAATACTCTTTGTTGAAACACAGGGAGCGCGTTTCTCTCCGTACGCCCACGCTGCACCCTCGCAAAAGCCGACAGGCAATGAGAATAACCGACCGCCCCGTCGTAATCAAAAAGTCCAACGAGGGGCTACCTAATTGGAGTGTATCGTTACCCATTACATCCGTTAAACGGATCACGCACGCACGCGCACGCGAAACGTTTTATTTCTCGCTCCGACCGTGATTATTACCGATAGCCAGGAGGGCCAGATGTTCCGCCGACGCCGTCGTCGCCGTCGTCGCTGCCGCCCCGCCGTCGAATCCGCCATCATCGTGGCCGATGACGGGGCCCCGAAAGATTCCTAATCAGTTTTTATTATGTTTCCGTTGTCGGTCGCGTGGCACTTTCATGATTCGTTCTTTTTCGCCGTTCACCCTTTCCTAAGCCACCTACGCCTCTATCCCGCCTCCCTTTTCATCCCTCTTTCTCGCTCTCTCTCTCTCTCCCCCCTCGCTCTTTACCGACCCCCTACTTCGAGGCGCAATCTTTATCCGTCGACGTATCTTCATATTTCTTGCCGTCTTCTTTTCTCTCGCACGGGAGAGCCTTCGATCCTTATCCTGGTATCTTTCGGGGGGCCCTACGGAGGATGAACGACTGGACGTGGAAACGAAATGGACAATCGTACAGCTGTTCGCTCTCGGGGGCGCATCTGCCTCGCATCCAACGCGTGCAGTTTAAAAAAAAAAAAAGCCACGGGAGAGGGCCCGATTTCGTGTTTTCGAATCGCTCCGATTAAACGCTCAGAAGGCATGTTTGTTATTCCCTATCGAAATGAAACATATTGGTTAGTCCACGTAATCGAGAGCAATCTCGAGTCAAATTTGTCGTACAAATGTAACGGACATTTTGAAATAATTTATTAGATTAATTAGTATGTCTTATATATAATAGTTGTCAATATCTTTTTAATATTAAGATGATATTGATATGCTAGAGAAACATCTACAATTCATTACTCGTTATTAATAATTCATATAATAAAATTATGTAAGATATATCTAAATTTCTAATATATAATCATAGAGAAGATAAATTTTTCCAAAACATGGCGCTACGTTTTTTAGATATATATTGTACATATAAACGAAAAGAGAGACACGCGGTCGCGTAGTACCGTTAGGACAATGGTTTTAATTGATGCGACAATATTTGTGTCGACCGTGGCTACTAAAAGTCGTTCGATTTATTTAGGATGAAGTGGGTCATATGTACATACATACCTATTTTGTCCCCCGGTAGTACGTACACGCGGAACGAACATCCGTTTTTCGGGTAGCTCAAAAGTCTTTGCTTTTGGGGAGAGAACGAGAAAATGTTCGCGGGAAATATCGGTTTGTCATCCCAAGTTAAAGCACTCTTCTCGTTTAAGATTGAATTAAATTTCTCGTAAAAACAAATCGTGCGATGCCATTTTTCACATACTTATGTGCAATTTATATATATATATATATATATATATATATATATATATATATATTTGTTTTATTTTTATAATATTTGACTTTGATGAACGTCAAATTTTATTTCTAGGATTCTTCCAAAAATACTGTATCTAAAAAAAATCACAAAATTTCTTTCTTCCTTCATAATTGCGTCTAATTAATAATACAAAAAAAAAAATATAATTAAAAGCAATTTAAGAAAAAGAGAGGTAGTTGCATCTTCAGATCAAAAAGAATCTCTCTCTCCTCGACGAACTATCAGCCGAAACGGATACTTGGGTCCATCAAGTCTTACCTTTGTAATAGCCGACCGTCCGATCGTCCATTAATACAATTAACTCCTAATTAGTGTCGGCTGTTGGAAGAAAGACGAAAACCAGGCGGCTACCTGTCTTTGAACAGGAGGATCGTAATCGGCCTTAATTTGTGCTAAACCTCGTTCATCGATGCAATTTATCAAGAAACTCCCATGTGAAACGATTTTTTTATCTATGATATTGTACTTTAAAGTTGTATAAAAAGCGGTGGTCGATTAAAACCAGTAGAATTTAAATAAATGATATGATGCCTTTAAAGCGACGAGAACAACTTTTAATGCGGCACTATTTTACAGTTCTGTCTAAATTATCTTTCATCGATAATTTATGAGTTTTTTTTTTTTTCGTATTTAGTAATGCATTTTTATTTACGTAACTTTTCTTTTTATTTTCTCTCTCTAATATAAATTAAAATAGATTTAAAATAATTAAAATAATTCTTAATACAAAAAAAACTTATACAAGAATCTTATTTCTTTCAATAGCGCGGATCTTTTAAATCCACACTATGTAAATGTATAGAAGAAGAAAATAATTAAGATTTAAAGAATAAAAAAAAATAATTTTTTAATTAAAAAAAAATAAAAAGAAAGATAAAAGATAAAATGTATCTCGGTATAGATAATAAAAGATGTAATACTTATTAACGCATATATAAGTAAAAGCAATATTTCGAGCAAGTCGTGGGGAATATGTAACCATATTTCGTTTCCGTGGAAACATTTTGTAAACGAGTTATATAATACATCGTCAGATATATATATATATATATATATATTTTCGTAGAGTTTAAAGAATTTTAAGGAAAAGATTCTCTACGAATGAGAGTTACGCAAGCAAAGCGTATGTTTTCGGATCGACTTTGGAGAAAAATATCGTGTTACTCCGAGAGACGTCATTATAGTGGATATATAAAATATAAAGCGCGTAATGTTTCTGCCTTAAGTATTTGAAAGATCTACCACCAGGTCTGCGCTTCAACAAAGTTAATCGAAACATATTTGTAAATAGTATGTTCGAGTGTTCTAGATTTTGTGTGTTCTATTGTAAAATATCTTGATTAATTAATATTATTTTTCAAAATTATATTTTTGTCGTCGCAGCAAAAAAATGATATCACGATGTCGGAAAAATAAAGGGAACATGTATAATATATAACTATGTAGTTACCAGAGAAATATCCAATTTTTTTTTCCTCCTTCCTTCTGAACGGAAACGTGTCGACAGATTCTCATCTTGTGGCGACGACTCATCGAGACGCCGCCATCAGCACTCGGAAGCGCACTCGAGGCTTTGGAAGTGGTTGCTTAAAAAAAAAAAAAAAAAAAAAAAAGATTAAAGGAGGAGCGCGCGCGATCGGAGCTCTCACGGCTCTCCCGACGGAGGGTCCATTAAAACCGACACGGGAGTGTCCTTTCTGTCGGAAGTCTAGAAAAATGGACACTTCGTGTGCACAGGACGCGGACGGGGACGATGCGTTAGCACGACGAAATTTGAGCCGCGACCCGCGGGACGAAGAACAGATTTTATGCTCTCTCTATATCCAGAAAGAGAGAGAGAGAGAGAGAGAGAGAGATAAAAAAAAGAGAGAGTAGACGCGGCGCCGTGCGCTTCTTCTTTGCTCACCCACGCGCGTGCACAATGCACGCGCGGGTGCACAATGCGCGTCACGCGTGATGGATCGTTATGGATATTAAAGATTGAGATATACCTTCTCACCGAGCCGCGTGCATCTCGAACGAACGATCGAGGCTTCGCGGTAGAGATATATGTATATAATTATCATCTCTCGGTTCTCTTTCAGTAGAAAAATCGCTATCTGCAATATGAAAAAATTACCAAGCGAAATGTTTGCGAACTTAAAAGAAATTTAATTAATTCAAAAATTCAATAGAAGTTAACTAAATTAATTTTCACGTAAAAAATTTTGATTTTCATTTTAATATCGAAAATACAGAAATAAATTTTCGGCATCAAATCAGTGCGTAAAGCGCGCGATATTGTATTGAAGATTTCTTTCCGTTATATCGAAAAATTATCAAGCGAAACTAAAAAGAAATTTAATTTAATCAAAAATTTAATAAAAGTTTACCAAATTACTTCTGTAAAAAAATTCAATTTTGATTTTAATATAGAGAATATATTAGAGAAATAAATTATCAGCGTCAATGTAAAGCGTGGATATTGTATTGAAGATTTTTCCCCGCTATATCGAAATGAAGATAGGCGAGGATCGTAAAATTGTCTATTGGCGTAAACGCGCGTCTCTCTCGCGCCTTAAATCTCTCGAAGATCGTCAAAGGGCGCCGCGACTCATTTACAAATTTTCAATTCGGCCACTCTCGGAACGTCGAGGCGAACCGCTTCGTGCCGACCGACCTCGAAAACCTTCATCATAGATTATCGCGTTATTAAAATGAAGAAGTTAGGCTCGGAGTTCAAAGAGCTTCGTGTGGTAAGAACGGCTAAGGGGCCCTGATGGTAAGAGGCCACGCGACTCCTTCGTGGGGCCTGGCTTGGTTGCTGCTCGTAAATCCAAGGGCGGTCTCGTGGATCGATACTCTTCGCTACTTGCCTTCAGGGTGGAATTTAGAGATCCCGGCTATCTCGACAGATCCCCGTGCCCGATCTCCCTTTGGGTCCAGACAGAACAAAATATGAACCCGGTCTCTAGCAACGGTTGATCTTCGTGAATCTTCATATCCCTCTTCTCCTTAATTAAGACATTGAAAATGTGTTTAAGCACCATTGACATTATCTTGATTTTCAGATTTAAATATTTCGATTATTTATAGGTTAGGAGACAAAAACAAAAAGATATATAGACGCATGTTGCATTTCTTTTTTTATACCTCTAATGTATATCTATTTATATCATCAATTGTAAAATCGGTACATTTTTCACATGTGGAATGTTACTTCAAAGTCAAGAGATATCCGAGTAATCATACAGTTCTAATAATCTGATATAACGAGATCGAAAGATGCCGATCGTAAATCCGAAGGCGGTTTCGTGAACTACTACCCCGTTCGTTACTTGCCCAAAGGCTCGAATTTAGAGATCATGGATATCCCGAGAAGCCATCATTACTGGTTCCCATCGAGAGAGTAGCGGAAGGTCCAGCCTGCGAGATTGTTGTGCGTAGAATTTTTATTTTAATTAATGCGTGCGCGCATACGCCAGTATATAGATCTTACTTTCTCTTCCTTAAATTATTTATAAAATAATAATTATATTCCAAAGAGATCGTTTCTTTCACACGTTTCTCACGTAAACAGAAATATTTTATATTAAAAACATTCATGTAATCTTTCAATCTGATGTAAGGAAAATGCAATGTCTCGGTCATAAATTTACAGATTATAGACCATCACTCTGCTCTTTACTAGCCTTTGGCAAAAGACATTTAAAGATCATTTAAAGATATCCGTAGAAGCCCATCATTACTGGGTGCTGATCAAAACAATGCAGCTCGTCTGTTTATAACCACCGTGTGTAATATGATTTTTATTACAGAAATTTATTAATCTACGTTTCTGAGTAAATAAAACAAAAAAAGACAACATAATTAATACAGTTTTACATTATTTTTATCAGGGTTGGAAAGTAACGCGTTACTTGTAACGCCGTTACCGTTACAGTTACTTTTTTTCAGTAACTGTAACGGTAATGGCGTTACAAATTTTATTTGTAACGGAAAAAGTAACTTCGTTACATTTTTCGGTAACGAGTAACGAATTTAACAGTTACTTTTATCGTTACTTTTTTCAAATTTTTTGATTTATTTAAGATATTCTTGCTATTGTGCGTGATAAAATTTTTATCTTAACCATAAAGCCGTAAGCAAATCGACCAATTAGCATTCTTGTTATGTTGTAAAAATGCTTGAATGTGATTGATCAACTTATGGCTCTTGCAGACCAGTGCGATGACGCAACGCGCGATATCCAATGAGAGCTTTATCTTTTCGGAAAAGCAGAGCTCTCATTTACTACCAGTTCTAAGTACCTTGCAACGAAAATTAGAAAATCTCAATAAATCTGACCTTATAGATTGCCATTCATTAGTTGAAGCTATTCAGCAAGGTTTAAATAAAAGGTAACTTATTAATTTGATTAATACATATGTTATTTAATTTTAAATAAGGATTTAATTGACAATTATTATTTTATTTTAAACTATTGATTCAAAAGTATTAATTTCAATAAAACAAACAATGTCGCTTAATTTACTATATTTGATTTTAGATTTCTTACAATATTTGAAACAAAAGAATTAATAATAGCAGCATGTTTACATCCAAAATTTAAGTTAAACTGGTTAACCGGAGAAAAAAGAAAACGTGCTGAAAATTACTTGGAGGATTTATTGGGAATCCGATCAACTGAAAATTCTTCAAAAGCTGGAAAATCTGACGATCACGATGATTTTTTCATTTTTGAGCAAAAAACGGTGCAAAATGAATCTGAACAAGAAGAATTGCAACGGTTTTTAAAATCAAATAATTGTAATATAGAAATGTTAAACGACTATCCAAAACTTAAAAAACTTTTTATTAAATATAATACAGCTCTACCAAGCAGTGCATCTGTAGAAAGAATGTTTAGCATCGGTGGCTCTGTATTAACACCACAAAGAGGGCATTTAAATGATGATACTATGGAGCAACAAATTTTATTAAAAATTAATAAAGAATTTCGATAAAATTTAATCATTTATTTTGTAATAAATCTTGAATGTAATCTTGCTTACAATTTTTTAAAAGTTTTTCTTATGCAAAATAATTTATTAGTTTGTATTGTAAAAAAGTAACGGAAATTGTAACGACTCGTTACTTTTTAGTAACTGTAACGGTAACGAGTTACTTTTTAAAATTAGTAACGAGTAACGGTAACGAGTTACTTTTTAGAAAAAATAACGGTAACGGTAACGAGTTACTTTTATAAAGTAACTTTCCCAACCCTGATTTTTATAGAACTCTCTATAAATTATTATATTTTACACTTTTTTCTTAATCGAAACTTTAGAGACCTCGCACCAAAAGACTTCATTTTTCTCAACTAGATGATAGACGATAGCAGTTGGGGCTTACGCCCCGAAAAGTGTCCCATAAACCATCAGTGAAACGCCGATGGTGAGCTGGTTGCCGCGAAGGATAACGGTCTTACCTGCGCGTTAGTGTTTGGGGTCCCGGTCCCGATCTAGTCCGCTCGTCGATCACGAATATTTGGGGCAGGACTCCTTTTCTACGCGATATCACATTCAACGACTTTTCTACCTGCCTACACGTACCGCTCGTCTCCTATTCTGTGACGGAGCACGTGAAAAACCCCGATCTAGATACAACGGGTGACCCAAAAGCGTAGTCGACGCGGTAGAAAGTAAAATTGCTTTCGGCGGATTGAAAAAAAATCTGTAATTCAATCATCTAAATTAAATATACATCATAGTAAATATCGTAAATAATATTATAAATGATAAAGATTTCTTTTTTTACGATGGCTTAATTAACTTATATTTATCTTTTAATAAGATGTCAAAAATAAATACAGCTTGTTGTAATAAATAAAATATCTAGAAATTTGTCTTTACGCTATATAATTATTATAATTATCATTGCGCATCAATATACAAATGAATTTATCTTTACATCTAGCTTTCGATTGAAACGATCACCTTGTATAGAAGATTCCCGAGGGGTTCACTAGGCATAACCAACATTTCGAAGACCTAGGTCTCTTCGACAACTCAGCCGAACCCATAGGAAAGAGAGAGAGAGAGAGAGAGAGAGAGAGAGAGAAAGAAAGACAAAAAAATTGAGAAAAATGCGCGCGCGACACGCATTCTCCCTTTTCACCCTCAAATCATTCCGGAGTTAGAATCAAGCTTAATGCCATTCTAGACGCAGCTCCCGCATACGTGAACAATGATCGTCCTCCTTTACGAAACGGATCCTAACCCCGCGCCGAATTTCTATCATAAGATTTTTCTACCTGCAAACCTCGATATTTCGCGATCCTTATCTTTAAAAGAAGATCCGAAAAAATTGAAAATGTCACGTTGCCTCTCATCGAATGCACGATTATTCCGCAAATTTTAATAAACGTTGAACATACGGTACGGTGATTATGCCGATTTACATGATAAAGATTGAATAAAAATCTATACACTTGATTATTCTTAGTTATTATTGCTGAAATAAGAATATGCGTTTCAATCTCTCTTGCATACAGAATGTTTGTATATATTAAGTAACGTCTATCTTTCTGGTATACCGAGATACAAACGGCAGATACATGTATAATGAATACAGGATACATGATACAATAGTGTAAAGGAAGAATTGAAATAAAAATTGCAGATTTAAGATTCGCCCCTTTTCGATAAGGAGAAGGGCAACGAAAAGATTAATAACAATGCGCAATTCGGGAATCATGAATGGCGATCAACCCCTTCTTGATCTGAATTTTTCTCCAGGTAGCTGTCCCGTCATTTCGGCATTCCGCGACCCTTAGTTCCACAGACGAAGAAGAAGAAGAAGAAGAAGAAGTAAAAGAGGGGCGCATCGGATCGTGGAATGCATAATTACTCGACAATCAGTTTTTTCGTCGCTCCTCATTTCTCGGTAAAGGAAGCATTTACATACATTCAGTGACATGGGCGTAGCATAAGTAAACATGAGAATGCATCCTATTGTGAGCGACTGGAATTTTATATATTCTATTATTAATATATGTAAATACGAGAAATAAATTGCAAATATATAATATAATTATATAAAATATCACTGTTTTACATATCTAGTAATATTTATACTTTCTAGTAATATTTATACTTTTATTATCTAGTAATATTTATAATGTTGCTATTAAATATATATGTATACATATGTATGCATTCGTGTGTCAAAATAAATTGAAAAATATATATAAATATTTGCATTTATTACACTCATAAAATACAATTCTATCTTTGCATCCCCAAAATTAATTTCTGCAACCCTTGAGAGAATCAAGCGACAAAGTCTCGAAAACTCACCATGCAATTTGTCCGTCCCTAATTTCACCGGATCTTCTTTTCGTTAACGAGCGCTGAATAATTCTCTCTTGTGAGAATTTTTCACATACGATCGTTTTTCTGTCTGTATATTATACAGTTGTTCACAATAAAAGGGACGATCTGTTGCTAGGGTTTTAAAAACGCTTAAAGAGATGCGCAAAAGAAATGGCAAAAATATTTGGAGATAATTAAATGAGAGAGATGGTGTAAACAAGAATAAAAATGACGAGATATAATTCATCCCTTTGTCTGTACGTGAATCAAGTTCAGATGGGTCGTATTTTGTCAGTGGCATGTGAAACAGTCCTTTGTTTCATGTGGGCACAACCCTTTTGCAGAAATATTATTTCTTTGCTGAAGGCGTATCTCTCGAAATATCGACGTGAAAAATCCCGGAAATTAAGAATCTGGAAAATAGTCCACTATGTGTTCTAGAAGTGTCTTTCCGGTAATCAAAATTTCAGCAGACGTCAAAGCAAAAGGGAGTTCATTTTCTTGTCAAGATTTTCAGGATAATTATCTCTCGATTCCGTGAAAGACACTCAAGCAATTACGTAAAAGTCCGAAGAGAGTCGGCATTCTTTTGAGTTCGCTTCTTTTCTCGATCTCGAGCTATTTCCGGTGCACTCGACTCGTATTTAATGAGATATTTAAGTAGTCCGGCATATTTTTTTTTATACCTTTTACATCATGGAACTTACTTAACTCGAGTATTTTCAAGAAAATTTTTTAATGAAAAAGATCATTTTAATACACGAATAATTTTTTATAAAAATAATTACATCACAATCTTTACATATATATTGTACATATACAGGGTGTCCCATTTTAATCTCCTCAGGCAAATATCTCAAAAACCAAGCCCGGAAGAGAAAAATGTTTCAGACAAAAGTTGTTTGGTTTCGAGGGGGCCATAAGATGGTACCATTGGTCTGACCTTGGAAGATTATTTGAAGGTCATGTGAAGGTCAACTTTAAAATCTTAAATGGAAATCCTCATTTTTTATTTAGTATTCTTGTAGCTGACATCGAGTGCTTTCCAAAACACTATAATAAAGTATTTTTTCATTAAGAGTTACTTTTTGAGTTATTTTATATTTTAATCTGACATATTTTGATATAAAAAATTAAATATCTCGTAAAATATTTAGTTTTTGATAATCTTACCGTAATACTTGTATGTACAGAATAATGAGACAAATCAATTAGTATAAAAAAAAAATTGTTTTTAAGAAAATTATTTACAATGTATTTTTTTTAAACAATTATTTGTTTTTTTTTGGCACAAATTAATTTGTCTTATTATTCTGTACATAGAAGTATTACGGTAAAATTATCGAAAACTGAATATTTTACGAAATATTTTATTTTTTATATCAAAATATGTCAGATTAAAATATAAAATAACTCAAAAAGTACTTAACGAAAAAATACTTTATTATAGTGTTTTGGAAAGCTCTCGATGTCAGCTACAAGAATACTAAATAAAAGATAGGGGTTTCTATTTAAGATTTTAAAGTTGACCTTTACATGACCTTCAAATGATTTTCCAAGGTCAAATCATTGTCACCACCTTACGGCCCCCTTGAAACCAAACAACTTTTGTCTGAAACATTTTTCTCTTCCGGGTTTGGTTTTTGAGATATTTCCCTGAGGAGATTAAAATGGGACACCCTGTATATAAATAGAAATTTAAAGTAGCATTCGAGTATTATACATTGTTATCCTGCGGTGCATAATCGACGTACATCGTTTTCTTTGCGGTTTCCGCCGTTTCTACTAAACTACAGGAGGTTTTGGTATCGTGTTACCGACATGAGTGTGCACAGATGCTCTATATAAGCCATCTCCGCGGATTAGGTAAATTAAGGGAACGAACCGCAAGAAAGTGCCTCGCGCACTGAATCACCTCAAAGCCGTAGTGGACGGTTTTTCGCTCACGTGAGCGTAACCCGGCGTAAACCCACAAGGATAAACAACACCCGACGACACAATGCGAGAAATCGATACCCTGGGCAAGAGGCGCAACGTCGGTTTCTTTTGAAAATTAGATACCCATTTTGAAAATTCGACCGGCGCGGCGGGTGCATTAGAATTCCCTCGGATCGTGCGTTACTTGTCAAATTTTCTTCTCTTCAGTTTTGATAGGGCATTAATTTTATTGCGAATTTCAACCCAACTCACACATGAACGGATTAATAATCATCTCGCAGGCGAAAAGACATAAGTAATCATTAGAGAAAAGACATGAGTAATTCCAACGAAAATGCGGATTATTACCGATCATGTGTCAATCGATCGTTATAAAAATATTTCTATCAACTCTGATAATTTACCCCGAAATTTAAGACGACGCGAGATGCGTCTGCATTTTTAGTAACACGACACTTTACACGACGAAAAAAAAAAAAAAAAAAAAAAGTGACGAGGCGAGAAGAGGGCCGATCTTTTTTTTTATCGACGATTCGACAAACGATCGATTCGGTGAAAGCAGGAAGTGTATTAAAGATATACGAAGATTATTATTGTCTTCAAAAAGTAAAAGTAAAAGCCTTGCATATGTCGATCGATATTATTCCTCAAAGACATGGAGACAAAAATTCTAGATAATTAATAGGCGGATCATCTCTTTGATCCGATGAAGTTAAACCAGGGATCGTCGAACTTCGCGACCTTCTTATAACGGCGTGACGAATTTACGAGGGAAGGGATATCGTAGCCGCGGCGAGTTCAACGCGGTCCCTTCGTCATCGCGTCTCGCTTAACAAACCGACTAACATAAGGAGAGAAGGATGGAGGGGGACAGTTCTTGAATATTTTACGCGTAAGGCAGGCAGCTGCCCCGAGAAGATCGGATCGCTTTCAAATTATCCGGGCGACTTGCTTCGAGTGCCCCCGCGCCTCTCGCCTCGTGTTTCGCATCCACACGCGTGTACGCTCGCGCTCCTTCACGCGAGCAACTCGAGAGGCGCGAGCACTCGTACTTTACACGTGATTTTTAACCCACCACGAGAAATATTTTGCTCCGCTTAGTTTCTTTTTTATTTTATTATCAAGCACTTTTTGTCACAAGATTTAAAAATCAAATTGTTCTTTATATATTATGTCGATTCTCTTTGGGCAAACTCGCAACATCTGGCATATTATATATAACGATTCTCGATCATTTTTAATATTATCTCGGAAAATACGTGCGTGTTTTCTACAGGTATCGATGCAGCTGTCCCATAAATATGCAATTATCGAAAAATGATCTAAACCAATTAATTTATATACTTTGTAATTAATATACCCTCAATTAGACAATAATATATATATATTATCGATTAATTAATAATCCCAGTGACTACTTAGAATCAACATTATAATTGTAGCATCGTGTTGTATCAACGTATTATTTATAACGATTTTGTGCACGCATATGTATTTTTTACGATTTATAATTAACGTTATAAAATAAACTTACTTTTTAAATTGATCGCCGTATCCGAAAGTAATTTTTGAAAGGCACCTTTATCGGTGGTATTATAGTACGCGCGGATGCATCAGAGTTTTTGCGGAACTTAATCTACATGGAGAGAGCCGCAGGGGAGTGGAGATAATTACTGTCAGATGAAAAACGCGGGATCGAGAAAGTTGTCGTGCAACGCGGGCCACGTGCCTGGCATGAGATAATGAAAGGTGCATTTTCTTTTTTTTCTTTTTTTTTTTTTTTATTCATTTTATCTTCGACGAGGACTCTTTGGTCCGTCGGGAGAATAAAAATTTCGCCCGACACCGAAACTGGGAGAGCACGAAAGGCGCAATTAATTGTACGCGACAGTTCATTATTAGTATAACCGCCGCGCGCAAGTTATTTTGCAAATTGATGGCGAGTTTTAAAAGGAACCAAAACGTGGAGTACCGATTAAGAAAAAGACGAGCCCGTGTACCTAATTATGAAGAGACGGATTTCATTTTGAGATACGCAAGCGAAGCGCTTATCTTAAACGTTTACGCAAAAAGAAAATGATGTATGGATTGCGAGAAATATTTGTAAATATATCCTCTACTGTTTTTAAATCTCCAAAATTACCATGGCTTATATTATTATCATAATCACAAGATAATCACAATCCAGATTTTGTATAATTAATAAAAGATCAGTCGACAAAAAAAATGCCTCAGATTTATAATTAAATTATATTAATGAAATAAATGATATAAAAAATATAATAACAAAAAATATAAACTCAATCATATGACGAGAGTGAGCGCGAGCTTTTCAAATAAATAATCACGTAAAATTAATTGCCGACTCCACTTGTCGAGGGTAATTATCAATTGATTTCGCTATAGTGCGCGGGCCTTTCTTTTTCTCCACTTTTTCGTTCCCGATCGATCGCGGAAGGCGTGCCTGGACTACCTCATCGTCATCGTAATTGTACTCGTGCTTTCATGATCGAGTATTCGGGATCGAGGTCGACTTTCGTTCCTGAAATTCGTTCGAGAGACGTCCGCAAAACGGTAACCGGCAAAAAGAGCCTTGGCCGATGTATCGAACTTCTCGATTCGATTAATGCATCCGCAATTTGTTGTTCTTAATTACTGTCAGATTGTTCGACACGATTGCTATGACGTTTATGATGTAGTGATGACATTTCTTCTTGTTTATATTGTATTTTGTGTGTGTTAGTCTTCATTTTATTTATCATATTAGATTATTATTTATCATATCATGTATGTAGCTATTGCAACGTATTTTTGCTACCCAAAGTTATATATTGGTTGATTGCGTAAGTTCGTGCCCGATTTAAATATAAACTTTAATAGATTATATTTTAGAGATAACACTTTTATTAATCAATTATATAGTCTCCATTCTTTTCTACAATGGTTTTCCAACGATCTGTAAGCTTGTCGATTCCATTTTTGAAGAAAGAACTTGGTTTCTCTTGAAAAAAGTTTGTAAGGTGGTTTTCGACAGCTTCCTCGGAATTGAGATTCTTGCCATTTAACCTATTCTGCAAAGACCGGAACAGATAAAAATCTGAAGGCGCAATATCTGGAGAATATGGCGGATACTGCAGAATTTCCCATTGCAACTCCTGCAGTTTTCCTGCAGCTTATTCCTTTCAGTCAGGAGATGCGGCACCCACGTATCAAGCTTGGAAATGTATCCAAGCTTTTTTGAATGACGAAAAGCGGTTGAATTATCGATGTTCAGCCTCTCAGCAATATCCTCAGTTGTAATTCTTGGGCTTCTTTCCACTAAGGCATGCACAATGTCATCATCAATGTCAGAAGGCCGTCCAAAGCGGGGTTGATCCTCCATGTTGAAATCACCATTTCGAAATCTGCCAAATCACTTTTTGACTGTTCGGAGAGCAGGAGCGCGGTCCAAATAAACGCTTTGAATATTTTTTTGTGCAATCCCAACACCCACGCCTTTCCGAAATTCATATAACATTACATGCCGCAAATGCACCTTTTCGTTCTCCATTTTTAATGATTTCTCTTATGCACAAATGGACTTATCTGAACAATATCTGACGCTAAATTGATATAAGACAACGTCATCTATTCGGTGTAAGCAACAATTACCACACGAAAACAATAGAACTCCGCCATGCAGTAACTTAATGCCATCTATGAAAATCGGGCACGAACTTATGCAATCATCCAATATTATATATAAATTTTGTTGACTTAATAAATGTAATAGTTATAATAAAATTTTAAATAAAAGAATAGCAATTCATAAATTATACAATATTTGTCATATAATCAGATTACGAGTTAAAATTGACGATGTTTTACATTATGTTGCTTCCGATGAAGTTTGTTAGAAATATCTATCGACATACTTATGATTCTCTCATACTTTTGGGAATCCTTACAGATACCAAAAAAAAGAGACTCGACCAGCTGTGCATCCATGTTTACACGATAAACAAACTCGTTCGAGGCACTAATGTTTCCACTAATTTTTCGCTGTAAAACGATCGACAATGACTAAATAATTTCTTTCTAAAATAATTACGATTTTTGAATCATTAGAAATATTATTAATATTAAAACAGCAATGTAAAAGAAACGAGGACAAGAAGAGAGATGACATGATCCATCGCATCGTTCAATCGGCTCTGAAATCAAATTCAATCGCTGACAATCGTTTGAAAGCGAGATGAAGCGGTGCGCGCAATTAATAACGGATCGTTATTTTAACGGCGGAGAAACTCAAAACGCGCCATTCTAGCCGCCCATTAAATCATCCGAAGATGGGTCCGTTCGCGGACGACCATAAAGATCCCTTCGATCATCCCGGGGCCCGACGCGGCGCCGGGGGTGAACAGGCCTAATTATTCACCCGACGAATCGGTCCCTGCCGAAAAGTGGATTACCGCATCCTCCCCGGTGAGGAGCGAAGAAGACGCGATCATTCGTTAGTATCCATTACGAACTCCCCGCCAAGTTTGTATACATATTGCGGCTATCTCGTGAGTTAACGAGGCGCATTAATTATTTTCACTCGCTGACCACGAGACACCCCGTCGCGAGAACTCCCCTCTCGCCTCTCCCACCGTCGCGGATCCCTCAGGCCCTTGGACCTGAGTACGTCCTTTGAAGTGGCTCACGCGTTGCCCGAAGAATATAACTATCACGATTATAATTAATAATTCAATATAGATATAGGATATTGAGAAAAATGAGCATACGTTTCACGTTTATACGCGTCACGCGATAAAAATTATGATATCAGAAATCATTATCAGCTTCTCTATTCACAAGAATATCAGTCGAGAGATCTGAAGGAAGGGAAAGCGTACGAGGGGAAGATCCCAAACATTCGTAAAATTGGATCGCTAATGGGCAGATTTTCCGAAAGATTCTCGAATCGATTCTCGCGCACTCGACTAGTAACGGAAGCGCCTATATCATTCTTCCTGTCTCGATCCCTCAACTGCTAAATCGTCACGTCATAGCCACGTCAAAATTTCATCTTCTCGGCTGATTTCACGAGATTTCGATCGTGATGCACGCGAGGGAAAATTTTCAACAATTTTTCATCACTCTTTCTAAAAATCATATATCGTTCCGTTTTGTATCACAATGGCAACTCTGATCTTTTTGCCTCTTCTCGTTTTTTTTTTTTTCTTCAAAGAACTTGTTTCTGTGCATAAAAATCATTTTCACAGACTTGTTTGCAGTAAAATGAGAATAAATGACTCGTTAAAATTAAAATAACGATGATGAAAAATTATTTATATATAAAAGAATATATGTAAAAAGATATCTTATACAACCTTCCATCTTTAGAAAATATATAATCTAGCGCCTATTCAAAAAGAATTCTTATTCTGAGCATTCGGACACATTTTTCGATTCTCACATTCATCATAAAATAGTCATCAATTTTGTATATACAATACATTAAATAGTAAAAGCAGTAAATAGACAAAGCTTTGAAATTTCGGCAACGCGCCGAAAGATGAATTTCAAAATGCATTTCGCTCCCACGAGACACGCCGGTCTAGATTTTCCCACGCGCGGAAAGCCGGTCTTTTCCATCGCAAAATCAACCGGCAGGCTCTCTAAAGCATCTCTTCCGTCAAAGAAAAGAGTATACAAATTCTAAACTACCGTGAATATATACACGGTGCAAAATTCTATTTACAAATTTTACATTGACATCAAATACACTTAGAACTCAGATATACGCACAAGAAAAAGAGAGAGAGAGAGAGAGAGAGAGAGAGACGACACAAATAAACAAATATTTAACTGGCCGCACGCTGACTATAGTAAACATAAAATTTACTGGGAGACTCGAGAGTAGCGATATGAAAAATGTTACTCCCTCCCCGAAATGTAGCGTTAATGCGTCCGGCGAAAGAAATGTTTATTCGCGTCTGGACGTCACGGACGGAGAAACATTGACACACAGGAAGATAAGAGGAAAAAGTGCGGCGCGCGTGGCAAGGTGTCTCCAGCTAGACGGATCGAGGAGGGCGCAAAAGCAGGAAGATAAGTAAAGAAGGGACTGACGATTGCGTTGGCCGACACACGATCTCGGCGTATAGCGCGTTTATTATTCCCGACGCATCCACCAGGAAGGATAGAGACGCCCGCGCGGGGTGTCGATGGCGCGGCGAGTCTGCGTGGAGGATTTACTAATTTCTAAAAGGACGAAAATGGCACACGGGACACTCTCTATCGACGGTCCGGTCACGCGGGCGCGATGGAATCCCGATAGCTTCTATTCTGCCGCGCACGTGCTGCTGCACCGGTAGCCTCCGGTACACCGGATCGATGGCATTCGCACGTCCGAGGATAATAACGCAATTGCGTATCTAGAGGGAAAGTTTTTGTATTTCAGTGAGACGCGAGACATTCAGATATATTTGTTTGCGGTCGCAAATAATTCTCGCAAAAGTCAAATTAATCTGAAATATTTCATCCTCATTTTAATCTTATCGGCGTAATTGTTGTTTCTAATAAATATAACGTTTGAAGAATTTTATTTTTAAAAAATTTCAACCATATCGTTTATTCCCATCTTAACATAAGAATGGCAAAGAATTAATTTCTTACGTATAAAACGTATAAGATTCGTCGATCGACATAACTTTGGAAATTTATGACCCTCGTTGCAAGTTTTAATACATACCGTATTAGAATAAAGGATTAACCCCCCTCGCACCGGAATTTCATATTGCCGCGTAAATCATCGTTCGCGGTTTAACATCGATATACGTCAAATAGATCTGTATCGGTAAGGATAAGCGCGCTTAAAATGCCGATGCGCCGATGCAGTCCGCGCGCAAAGGACACGATAATTTCTGGAAGGACGAGAATGGTACGGGGCCTGTATTGGGGATTCAGTCACGAATGTCCCGATGGCATCTCGATAGCGGCGTCTGACGATAGCGCGTGTGTCGCTGCCCAATGTAAGAGCTAAAAATGTAAATCTACACGAATAGGAAAAAAGGATGCGCGTCCCCTATAATAACGTATGAATATTTATACCCAGTGTGTAGATTTTGTAAACTTTGTTAAACGGACCGCAACACGCACATTTCTCTGTTGTACGCGACATCGCACGAAGCTTTCGTGCATAATACGCTAATAGAGCCGGCAAAAATCACTATTATTAGCGTCAACTTGGCGACACACGGAAACTACATTCCTCTCTCTCTCTCTCTCTCTCTTTCTTTCTCTTTCTTTCTCTTTCTATGGAATGCGATTTGATACATTCTCGAGTTAACAGCTCGACCCAACGAGTTTCTCAGACGATTCTCTATGCAATTTGGCACGAGACACTCCGAGGTCGAATTTGCATACCTAAACTATGGGTAGCCCCCGGGCAATTACGCGTTAATATTTTCGGCAGAGAAATTAAACGTTATTTCGAAGAATTAACGCCGCTCTAATGCCGGAACACCACGAAGAACCGAGATTGACGATAAACACGCAACTAATTGTCATTCATTACGTAAATTTAAGTAATTAATCATTTATAATACACATACTCTCTTTGTATTGTCAAATAAATCTTGCTTGTTACTTCCTTGTCAATTATATCTTAGGATTAAGTCATTTATTCGAAGAAAACATCGATTACGATAAATATATATATATATATATATATATATTCGACGAAAGAAAGACACGATATATCGAAAAAGGGCAACAATGTAATAATTTACATAATTCTTCCTCTAGCGTAGAATAATCCCCGTTAATTTACAAAAAAAAAGCGAATCACCCGCGTGTAATAAAAGGGATAATTTTAGAAAATTGTTGACTGTTGTAATGATCGACTCGTGTTATTTACATTAATTATTTACATTGTTGGTCAATCAAGGAGCATATACATGGCGTATAAGTGCATGTTGGGGAAACACAGGATTCTCAATTTACCTATATTTCTCTCAAGTAAAATACATAGCCACGAGACATGATTTGTATTGGGAAAAATCGCGTCGCGGTCAAAGAAATTTTACTATTGGGTTGAGTAAAAAGTCATTGCTTATTTTTTGTATGTTTTTCAAAGTTATTTATTTATATAAAGAACAAAGATCAATCAATGATATATTTTCCGTTTTGTTCGATGACCTTTTGCCATCTTTCGGTGAGCTTCATAATTCCCCGTTCGTAGAAGGACCTGTCTTTATTGGCGAAAAACTGAACAAGGTGCTGATTTACCGCCTCATCTGAATTTAACGTTTCTCCACGCAAGGAGTTTTGAAGAGAGCGAAACAAGTGGAAGTCTGACGGCGCAAGGTTAAGCGAGTATGCTGGATGGGGCAACACATCCCATCCAAGCTCCAATAATTTTTGACGGGTCGCCAAAGATGTGTGTGGTCTCTCGTTGTCGTGATGGAACACAACTCCTTTACGATTGACGAGCTCCGGACGTTTCTGGATGACAGATTCGTTCAAACTGTCCAATTGCCGACAGTACACATCCGAATTGATTGTTCGGTTCCTTGGTAGGAGCTCAAAAAACACCACACCCTTCCAATCCCACCACACTGAGAGCATAATCTTCCTCTGATGAAGTTCTGCTTTTGAAGTCGTTTGAGGCGAATCATTACGTCGGGACCAAGACCGTTTGCGTTCCACATTGTTGTAAACAATCCACTTCTCATCACCAGTTATCATTCGTTTCAAAAAAGGATCGTTTTCTTCACGTTTCATGAGCATATCGCACATGTTTATACGCGCCGTCAAATGAACTTCTTTGAGTTCATGAGGAATCCAAATATCGAGCTTGCTTACGTACCCAGCTTCTTTAGGTGGACGTGAACACTTTTTTGACTGATCTTCAATGTTTCTGCAATCTCTCGTGTCGTGTAACGTGGGTTTGACTTGATCAATGCCTTTATTTTGTCGTCATCAACCTCGGTGGGCCTTCCTGACCGAGGAGCATCTTTGAGATCAAAATCACCAGCGCCGAATTTCTTGAACCAGTTTTGGCACTGACGTTCTTGTAAATCATCGTCACCGTAAACTTTACGCAATTTTTCACAAGCTTGACGCGCGTTCTTCCCTTTACGGAAGTAAAACAGTAAAATATGGCGAAAATGCACAGTTTGGTCTTCCATCTTCAACTTGTTGTAAAATCTCCAAAACTCAACCAAATCGCTCAATTTTTTTTTAAATGAAGCTTAAACCGTCAGCTGTTAAACGATATATGACAAACATATGTGTGAATGACTCTAGTACTGCCAAAACTGAACTAATGCCATCTGTTGCAAAAATACGCAATGACTTTTTAAGGCCGACTGACACGACGAGCTGACAGCTCGCGCCGTAAAGGCACCTTATTGACGTAAAACCTCGAATGAAGAAATTACCCGCGAGTAAGAAGCGGCGAGACCGCGATATATTGTAATAGAGCATGAATAGAGGCGCCTTGCTAACGCGACTACGGAGTAACCTGTGAAATACGTTGAGCAATAGAAGCGAGAGCAAGGAGGGAGCGGGGGGGGGGGGGTGAAGGGCAAGTTCAACCGGATTTCTGACGGCGCGAACGGCGTGAGATGCGTTTACCAAAGTAATTAGTGCCGCGAAGAAGGAGCGATTTTAATGAAACTCGGCGGTTAACACGAAAACGCACGAAATTCGATTACGTCGAGATCTTGGTATACCAGTTATATCGCAGTTTCTATTGATGCTTCTTTTAAGAAAGATGCTCGCGCGGTCTCCCGATAAAAATCTACACGTTTTTGCAATTTTGCCACAAAATATAATCCGTAGCTAGATCTTTCTTAACAAAGACGGACGTGCATATTGAATTTAATACGCACTTCGAGATAAAAATAATATTCAATTCTTTTAGGCAAAGAAGAAGAAATAGATGAAAAAAAGAAATACGATTTGAAATGTCGAGGAAGCGTTATAAATGAAAAACTATCGTAAATGCCATTGAACGATTTGATCTCCGAGTGTGCGAGAACGATGTCTTCTCTCTCATCTGAAGAGATTATATAAAAAAAGGATATCGCAGATCCCGCTTTGGCTGAAAATCGCTTTCCATATTTGACACGACGACGATGGTGTGTACCCTTCTCTGGACGAGAGATAACCGGCGAGATAACCGACGTTTCCTGCGGGTACCTGGGGGGAGGAGGGAGGGGGGGGGGGGAGAGGCGAGGCTCTCAAGCGTCGGCTTGACGGAGCGCGGGAGAATGAAAGATGCGCAACATCGTGTCCGATAAAGGGGAAAGAAAGACGGAGATAGACGCACGCGTGAAAATAGATAAAAAGCGGGGCGAGAGGGAGGGGTGATCGCCGACACAACGAGGCGATTCAGCAACGAGTCTTTTACCATCTCCTCTCACCTTCCTCCCCCTCGGCTCTTTTTTCCTCCCCCTCTCGACGCGAACGAATGTCGCGTCGTATCTACACCCGCACCGATATGGTCGGCAAGTTGGGTGCGCGCGAGAGCACGTGCCGTCACACCGGTATTACGTTGCGCTTCGCTCGTGCTGTGCTCTATTTATAGAACGCAACACGCCGTACATGAAATATTTTCGTTTCATAAAAATGTTACGTTTTATTATTCAAATCCATTTTTAGCGTAAAATGAATAATTTCAATCAAATATATCCTGTCATCTCATTGAAGCTAAAACGGTAGTAGATTATTTCGTTCTAGAAAAAGAAAAAAATATATATATATATATTAGGTGTACAAATAAGTTTCCGTCGCTTTTTATCAAAAATTAGGCATTTATTGTGAAAGAACGGAACTTAATGTTTCGAGTCACTCCCAATGTAAGTGCAAGTTCTTCTTGCGTTTGGCACGAATCTTGATCCAATAATGCTTCCAATTCCGCGTCTTCATACACTTTCAGTACTCTGCGTTGATACCACTGCTT
>NW_027223325.1:4239661-4351815 GCF_030449975.1 Polyergus mexicanus
ATTCGTGAATAGTTCAACTATGCAAATATAGCTTTCAAGGTAACAAAGCTTGTAATTTTTTTGTGCAAAATATTTCAGTAATTTATGTACAAATCAACTCGATCAATATAAAAATACAGATCACGTACGCTTATATTCCCAGTATAATATATATATATATAGGGTGTCCGGTAATTTTTGACACATCCGAAGTGTGAAGGTAGATTGGGTCAAACTGAAAAGAAAAGTCCTGTACCATTTTTTTTTTTTTTTTATAACGCTTAATAAAGTAGTTGATATTGAGTAAAGTTTGGCTAATCAGCGCCGATCTTTAGCCGGACGTACGACGGTGAACCGCGCGCCTGGTAATTGTGACAGCGCATACTTCACGGCGCGCGGCTAAATGTTGGCGCTGATTGGCCAGACTTTACTCAATAATAACTCCTTTATTAAGCGTTATAAAAAAAAATGGTTCAGGACTTTTCGACTCAGTTTGAGCCAATCAAGTAATGTCTCATCCGTGAGAGTCATGTACATATAGGTGTCACGTAGCGAAACCGTTAAGCTCTCTTGTCGGGAGGAAGCGCCATATGGTCATAGATGGTGGAATCGCGTCGAATCCAGGTATAGTTTGCTGTTATTGTCGGTTTTCGTTCTTCGGCCGGCAATTACGCAACGCGGGCCCCCACGCAGAGTCGATCCCTTTTTTCACATCGGAAGGGCGAGCGGTCAACGAACGAGGGTGGAGAATTTCGAGTGCGTGCCAAGCCACGCCATGCAATGCGTGTCTTGCGTGGGAATAGAGAGGATTGCTCGTTGCATTATCGTTACATCATCCAACGGACACTCTGTTGGAAAAAAAAAGGAGTAATCGCGAGCACATAGATACGTTCGCACGAACCTATCGTGTCGCTTAATGACAAATTACCTTGCTCATTTCCGCATCACGTGGGAACTTGGGTTTTATCGCTACGCAAGCCTCGCTTTCCGGCAATTTTTATTTTATTGCAACGCAATCGTCTCATGTAATAATTATATATTAAGAGTACTATATCCTATGCATCAAGTAAAATATAAAATATTTTTCTCCTCAAATATTCTTTATACTCCAGAGAGAGAGTTAAAACTCTTGAAGTAAATAAGAGGCGCATCCGCGCACATGATTTCGCATTAGAGAAAAAGCGAAAAGAGAGAAGGAGAGAGCAAGCGGTCAGAGAAGAATTAATCCTGTTTTGACATATACGCAGTCGGCGGTATCGCATCCCTTGGCAGCAACGCCAAAATCTGGCATCTGCCTCTTAGCACTCCCACGCCTCGCCGGAGGATCTCGATCCTCGTAATTCACAGTGGCCACTTCTCGAAAGGGTTCCCTGCGGGCACCGAAAAGACCCAACAACAGCCAGAAAGAGAGAGCGTATGCATGTGGAAGGTCGCGTGCCCGCATCACCTGCGGCACGCAAAAATCTGGAAAAACTACGGAAGACCTAAACGCGCAGCGTTCTGACAGCTGCGACCGATGTGCGTCTTATTCAAACAGGGGCCGGGTGTTGCCGCGAGAGGAGAGCGCACGGACAATCGCGCACGAAGGGATGATTCCACATTTCGAAAAGATATTTTCCGTGCGAGATCGGAAAAGGGTTGAAGTCTCTCCGAATCATTCACGATTGATACGTCGGGACGACAATGGAGTAAAGCTCGAATTACGAATCAATATATTTGACGCTAACGTTAAGATACTTGTCGCGCAATATAAATTTTCAACGACTCGATTTAACAACACATATCATAATAAAATGACGTATTTCGAGTATTCTCAGGTATCACGATTAAAAAGGGACAGCTGGAGAAAGAAATAATTAAAAAAGAGCGAGAGCCGTGAGACACAACGCACCTTCGCGTAAATTTTCGACTTACTTTAAAAATAGAAATTAAAAATAAAATTGTCCGTATGAAAGAACGGAAAAGGGATTAAGTATAGAATTTCGAGAGAAGCCATCATTGATACGTACCTTTAACAGAACCTCGAAATTTAGAAGAAGGGATGTCCCATTCATGTAAAATATACCGCTTCCACGAAACGATGAGGGTTGCATTCGCGGAACGGCTGTTTTTCGCGGTAGAGATCCCAAGGGCGCAGCAAGGGTTGAATACGCCTTCGCTGCATCTATTATTGACGATTATGCGTCAGTTCGAAAGAAACGGCGCGCATATACATATATATGTATGTGCGTATAGGTGCTCGCATCTGCCGCATGATCGTTACCTCGGATTTTTCTCTCCTTCGAAAGTGGCGATTGTGGTCGCACCAATGCGTACCAGCATACACGCAGACGCGTATCAGGGCTTCGGGAGGATGCCCCGTGGTTTGTTTGCCGATGACTTCTGGCCTCGGTTGTCAGCTCGTCGATTCTTCTCAACAGTTTCACTCAAGAGCGCCTTGTTTCCTGCGATTCCGACGCGATTGTTCGCGGAATGATTTCTCGATAGTTCTCGATAGCGATCGGCGAGTTAACCGAGCTATTGTCGACCCTGGATATATTCATAATAATGAATTCCTTCAATTATAAGATTTTTAATGTGTTACTTTTTTTTACTTTTTTATTTTGGTTTTATATAAAAATATTTCACAATATTTTATGATATTACAAAATATAATATTTCATAATATATTTTGCAATATTAAATCAATATATATTATACGTAACATCTAATGTATATTTTTGTAAGCATTGACAGATGTAAAGCGCGAAATTAAAATGCAAATAATCATATATGTAAACTACATTTCAAGTATTCCAACATTGTATCTCCATTAAAATAAACTACCTAAATATTTATCCGAAAATCTAAATGACATGAATTATGTCTCTCTCTCTCTCTCTCTTTTGCCAGAGGCGATAACGAAGGTAAAAGTATGCCGGATTACAAGCGCAAGTATGCACACGTGTGCAAGTATGCATAGATCCCGGCAAGGTGGCCAAAGGGATAAGAGCGCGTGCGGGGGTGGCCAGGTGTCTACTCCCGCATAAGTGATTGCCGGGAAAGCGAGGGTGGATGAAAAAGAGAGAGAAAAAAAATGTATATCAGCGTGCGCGAACCGTCGTATCGATATTATATAACTGTGGTCAGTGATAAATGCAGATCAAACACACTGCGAGAGATATTATAGGGCTTACGAAAATCCAATATCGATACCAATGTATACATTTCCTCTCTTTCGGCTAGCGATATTAAGAAACAAAATCATCATCATTGAGATTATCTATAAAAACGCAAAGAAAGAACTATCTTCGCCAAAATAAATTTCTTTCATTATAACAAATGTCAGAAGAGAATTTTCATTTTTGCATACGATATTTTTATTCGCGTTAAAAAAAAAAATTATAAGAAAATACATTCTCTGCATTATTATTGCATTAATATTTATTAAAAGCAAAGTTTTTTTTTTTTCTTTATGCATGACAAGGCAGAATAAATTTTCCACTTCAACCGTGCAAACGAGAATAATGAGATTGTCGATCGGACAATTTTGACCGGATTTTGTTAAATGTGATTACGAAGGGTTGAGGCCATATCTATGCAAGTGACACTGTTGAGACACCAGTTGTTCGCCAGTTGTTTACCGATCATGAACACGGGGATAAATTTTTTTCCTTGTTCGTTCGGCAACCACCTGCGGGGGGCAGGTGATGTTGGACGTAATCAGAACCATAGAGCGCCGCAATCCGCGCCACCCTTCTCCACCGACACCCTTATCGAATTTTTGTCGGTCGTTTGTTTTCGACTGCGTTGCAATGCGAGTGGTTGACTGACGGTATGCGAAATGCGCGCGTGTACAATATAATCTTCGTTAAAATAAAGGTTGTCTGTATATTTTGATCCGAAGGACGTAAAGGAATATGTAAATTCGATAATATATTTGCATCATAAAGAATTTAAAATATTGAAGATAATAGACGCATTTGGCATTTTTTATGAAAAAAATTGAGGTAAAATTTCTTTCATCCAAGTATCAAAACGTGAATAATTTTTAAATTATAATTTTAAGCATTTTGAATATAAAATGCGATGAGAAAATATATGTAAATCAGAATCATTCTCTTAATTACGATTTACATTAACAAAATCACGAGTATAATTATTGAACTATTTAATACCACAGAACTTTGAAGAAAAAAAAAAAAAAAAAAATGTCAATTTAATTAAATATTAATTTAATTAAAAGAATGCATAAATCTTATCCGAATATATATTATATTATGATATTTGCCGAATGCTCCTATTATCAAAATTTTTACGTATATAATAAAAAGATGATAAAAAATTAACCAAAATTTATCAGAAATAAAAATTTCGCAAAATGCATCAGAAACTTCGCCAATTATTCGCGTCTGGAATCATCACGAGCATAATTATCAATGAATTGCATTCCTCTGCGTATCCCGAACCTCGTTTCCCGTCGAGGAGAAAGGGAATCCTCGAGACGGCAGACTAAAGCTAGACGCCGCTAGACCGGTCGCGAAGAAAAATCTTACCGGTCTCCAGCTCAGCCGGACATCGCGTTCACTGGGTTAGTACTGCCGATCTGTGTAATCGTGCCTCATCACGCTTCTCGTATCTTCCTTTTGTCTTCTATTTCTTCAGTTGGATCATGCGGGTCCGTTGTCGGCATACGATTCACACTCACTCATCTACGCACAGGCCGGGTGTGACTTTTTCTCCGCCATCTTTCCTTTCTTTTTCTCGAAAAGCTTCTTCATTTTTCGATCCCTCGATCCTTAACTCATCGATCTATGCGAAATTGACGCGACGCTTCGAGAAATAATTGGACGCTGACACATCTTTGAATCGGCTGATTATTCAGCACGAGAAATGTATACTATTTAAAAATTACAATTATATTGTTGTAGATCCGAATTTTTGGTATCCCTTCTTCATTTTTCCAAATTTGCAATCGCAAAACTATTCGCGAAGACTAAAATTTTCCTACGTATAAATATATTTAAATTAAAATGCAGTATTTTTTAAAAGTAACAAAACAAACACATGTTCGTATCTACGAATTGTATATATTATATATATACATCATACAAGCAGATTCGCAAAATCACGTAAATGCATCTTTCATCCGAGATAAAGACGAGGAAAAAATCACGATAGGACTCGAACGATCGAGGTAAAACTCCATTTACCCTGAAATAGTCTTTATTTATTTATCCGATTAAAATCGACGAAATAATCCCCTTAGACCTTTCGTAAGAATGGATCCCACTCCGATCGCGCAATTCCTTCGCGACCCTTATCGTTGTCCACGAGAACACGACGAGACGATGGTGACTCGAGACGGGGGGAAATGATGCCCTCGGGAAAGCAAGGGGGAGACTAGTTAATGACTCGGCTACTTTATGCGACAGGTACACGTGTGTCGCGCTCTTCTCTTTCTCTAACCGATGATTTTCGTGGTGGGCAGAGAGATATGGGTATAGGGGCCCCGACCGAGTAGGCGCAGGCGGCCGTGGCCGGGGCCGGGGCCCAGGCGCTATGAGCGATCGCGACTCGACACCGTGCGCCCGCGGCAGGTGCTCGCCTCTTATATACAGTCTTTCTCGCTGGTGCCGGCGCTCCTCTCTCTTACCTTCCTTCAATGCCGCCTTGGGTAAGAGGCCAGAACCCGAAAGAAGCACCACGACATCTGCCTATCTATCTCTCCCTCTCTCTTTCTCTCTTTCTATCTTCCTGAATGGTCGCGCGAGTCGCGGCGATCGGCGGACAAGTCGAGGGACCACGGGGAAGAGGATCGGAGGAGCCACGCGCCAACGATCCCCTCTACTCTTGTCGGCGTTCCGTTCGCGCTGCTCCTTTCGCTCTTCTTCGCGTATGTATCCACGTTCTACTTTATAAACACGACATATCGCAAACATTTCCCAATGCGTTTAAGTCTACGAATACTTTTTCATTTATCTAATAACATCAAGAGACTCAGTTCTTCGGAATGTTAACGATAAGTTATCTCAATTTCTTTAAGAAAGAGAAGAAGGAGATAATCGTCGTCATCATTCATTATAGTCAATATGTATACCAATATATGTGCACATTAACGATATATAATAATCGTTTTGGCAAATGCTTTAAATTCCGGTGAATATAGCGAGTAACGAGCTAAATTTATAAAGCTTTCACCGAACAAATTTAAAAAAAAAAAAAAAAAAAATTACAATTGCGAAGCGGTTGTGACATTCGAGGAATATTTCGCCCAAAATTTTACGCGGTCCGGATTAACGCGAGAATGTCGTAAAGACCTTATTTTATGGCGCGGTTGAGAATAGAAGATTACTCGCGCAACGAAACGGATCTCGTTGTCGTAATTCTTTAATGATTATTCCCTAAGATACGACGATCGCCCGTTACCGCCGTAAGAAACAATCGTGCCAGTGTCTTCGACGCGTTTCGGGTGCCGCTACAAGTTTACAGGCTTGAAAATATATTGCACGCTACGTTGACGCAGGAACACACTTGGCAACACTTTTGCACGCTGCTTTGCATAAGCGAGAGAATCGTCGCAAACACACCCGCGTTCAATTCGGCGTAATAAAATTACCTGTATACTGCTCGCGGATAAAGATAAAAATGGAAATACGAATACCGCGGTCTGGGAATCGTATTGGCTTTTGCCGACATCTTAATAACAAACGAAAGTTTACGTTTCTTCATACAATTTGAAAGAATGAGCGGCGCACAAGCTTTGCCGCATATCGAGATATTTATAGCTTTGTTTGGAGAAAGGAACAAGAAAAAGAGAGAGAGAGAGAGGGAGCTTAAATTTATAAAAAATGAGATAGCAAAATCTCCTTATACGGTAGTTAAAATTTCTGATTTAATTCTCTCGAAAACTTTCCTCTTGTTCTCTTTTCCCTGCAAAATATTGTAAACCTATTAAAATAAAGATTCTAAATATCTGTCGGCATAATCGTAATATTAATGAGACGGTAAAGATTATGACGAGAGATATTTTATAAATCTTATTCTTTAAAAATTTTCTTCGATAATTAAATAATCTTTACTTTTTTTTTTTTCCTCCCTCGCAACGTGATGACGTTACACTTGATTTCCGTTAGGATCAGACACGATTGTCCTTTGAGAGGCCGTTCCTCGTCGAGGATTGACCGAGGACTCGGCCATAGTGCTCGGTCACGACAGAAAAGGCGGGGGAGGTTCGCAAAAAGCACGGGCAACCAAAGACACACAATACCCACCTACCCCGCTATTATTTTCAATTCCTCGCATTCAAGTCATTGAGCCGGCGAGAGAACGGATCATTATTGCCGCGCTTAGGTACCGGCTTTATTACCGGACACTTGTGTGCGCGAACTCCCGTCATCATTATTCGCATTGATAAACGATCGTCGCCGCGTCACGAGGGATAATGTCGTAAAAAAGTACCCTACCCGCCGATCACAATCGACCGGATGCGAAGTGGGGGTCTCCGCAAAAAAGGGGGCCTGTCTCGCGAAATCTCGCGCCAGTTCCTGTGTGTATCGATCGATAATACCACAGCTCTTGATTCGATCCTTCTTTCGATCCTGATTTGAGATACATCCGATATAAAACACGTCATTTCAAACAATAATCGAGTAAAGGTATTTAAGGAAGAAACATGTATTGTATTTACAGAACAGACGTCACGTGTCTCTTAATCTTATGGCATCTCAGGTGTTTCTTGTGAAAGTTCTCACTGTTTTTCTACGATTATTAACATAGCGGTAGTCATCTCTCTAATCTTTTACTAAACATTATTATAGACGTACAGATGCCGCCTTTTAATATATTCCTAACGATAGCTTATGCCACAAACACCGTTTTTTTTCTCTCTCACTACACGGATCGTCCAGTATCTTTCAATCACGAATTAATCGATATCAATTCAACGTGTACATTAAAAACATGCTGTATTTTTATATCGATGAATAGGTAAAAATTTCATATAATGAAAATATCAGTGTAAAAATAATTATTAGAAGAATTATATGTATAGATCGTTGCATTATTATGGAAAATTATTTCTCTCTCCTCCATCGAATAAAGGCATGACTCACGTCAACATCGATGACTCACGTCCGTTTTATCGATAGTAGTTCGACTAGTAGAGGCTTAGGGGTTAAGCTTCTCGATGGTATTCTAATTGGCAGTGGCAAGCTTCGCGATATTTAGTAACCGGTTCATTCATATTTTCCGTGAGACCCAAGATCAAAGTCGTCTGTGATATTTCCAAGAAGAATTCGTTTCTAATTCGCCGAGGTTCGCGTCAGTTTATTAAGAACCTTTGATCAACCGATACTCTATAAGATCTCTTATTTACAACGGCGGCCCACGCATCTGACGCGTTTTGTTCGCGAGAAAAAAGATCATCGGGAAAGATCACTAAACTCCAGCTGCGACGCCGCTAAATTTCAACTAATTTAACTAAAGGGATTACAAACGGGTGATAGAATGTTAACGTTATCCGCTGCTAATTTACCAGTTAGTTCCCGGTTCTCTTCCCATCATGGGTTCTCAGCATGAAGCGCGAATACCACCAGAAGCTATCCTCATTCTCTCTTTCCTCAAACAGCATCGCGTATATACCCCCTGTGCCGAATTAATATAACAGTCTCTCCATAACTTTAATAGTACTTTCAAAGTATTCTCTGTCTGTGTAGCATTTTCAATTTTTCGTAAGTATCTCTATAACGTTATCGACTCTATTTTAATATGCCCGCTATGTGAGCCGGCACGAAAATGTAAATGTTTCGTTTTTGAAGAACCTAGTTATCCGAAATTAGCTATACCAGGTATATAAATATGAATCCGGAATTTTTGTATAGAAAATACACGTTTATTGTATGAAAATGATAAAAAATATTTTATTCCAAGTATTGCCCATTGCTAGCTATACATTTTTCCCATCTCTCTGACAATTTGTGGATGCCACGCCAAAAAAACTGTTGCTCCTTTGAGGCAAATCAGTCATCGAGCCATTTTCGTACATTTTCGTGAGAAGTGAAGCGCTGCTCGGCAAGTGCGTGTTCCATCGATGCAAATAAGTAGTAATCGGATGGAGCCAAGTCTGGTGAGTAAGCCGCATGCGAAAGTATTTCCCAACTAAACGCCTCAATCGTTTCCTTGACCGGTTTTGCTGTGTGCAAAATCACTTTGTGTTGCCTTTTTTGATATTCTGGTCGTTTTTCACGCAAAGCTTGATTCAAATCGATCATTTGTTGTCGGTAGCGTTCAGTATTAACGGTTTCGCCAGGTTTTAGCAGCTCGTAATAGATCACACCCTTCTTCCACGTTCTTCGTTTCTCACGTCAAAATCGCTACTTTTGAATTTTTTAAACCACTCAAAGCACTGTGATTTACCAAGAGCATGCTCACCGTAAGCTTCGACAAGCATTCGATGCGATTCTGCAGCAGTTTTCTTCAAATGGTAACAGAAAATCAATGCTGTTCGCAAATCGTAGTTTCCAGGCACAAAATTCGACATGTTCAACGCTATTAAAAACTATGCTGTTGTATGAAACTTGTATTGTTGTGAGTTGAAAATCTTTATTAGATGTCAAAACAAGAAAATGGCGCCAATGACGCGGTTTGACGGTAACTACATTGACAGCTAGGGCCATCTATGGGCAAATTCCGGTTTCATATTTATATACCTGGTATCTGAACGGCCAGCGTAAAAATGCATACGATGTATAAATCAACATAAAGTTGTAAATAACTAGATGCGAGAAGTCACATCGGACTACATAAATAACGTGAAAGATTTAAGAGATTTTTCTCTCATATAAGGTACCGTATGATCAAGATTGCGCGATTACAAATACCGTCGCTTCGTCTTAATTAAGGCTTTATAAAATATTCCTCTATCAGCTTCTACCGAGATACGGTATCTTTATATTTATATTTCATTTTTCGGGTTAAGGGCGTTGCTTCCTTTAGTAAATACCGAGTTGATTTATCATTCATTTCATTAACACGAAATAATCTTTCTAGAGAGAAACTAGACGTTGAGGATTATCGAGTATTAAAATAGCTTGGAAGCTTGCAATAAAATAATGTTTCTTATCCATCGATTATTCTTGATATACGGCAACTTCTTTTATAATACATTTAAATATTACGATATATATATAATTTAACTCGGCACAAAACATACTTTGAAATTAATTTGTACATATCTTGTAATTGCCTTTACACTTTCACAATTTTTTTTTTTTCCTTTCCTCCAAGTGAATGCGTTATTACGAAATACAGCAAATTTCAAGATATAAAATTGTAACGCGTTAAGACACTCACCTGGCACGCCTTGCCAAATACTTTTGGTATATTACAAAATTCATCAAGCAGCATGCCGGGATGGTCCGTCTTAATTAAGCTACCGTTATGAAAAACGATTGGCAATCGTTGAAGTCTCGACCGCGGGTTGAGATGCAGCGGCCAAGAGAGCGGCACGGGAATGCGATATATATATCATACAATTATGAAACAGGAAATTTTATTATCGTTCACAAAGTATATTTCGTCTTATCGTCGATTATATACCGCGTATCGCAGAGAAGTGACGATTTAATGTCGCCATGGAAAATTAACGAGTACGCAAAGGACATTTGCCACACAACTATCTCAATGATTCGTTTCGTAATCTTCCTCTTTTTCTATTTATCGGGGTATAATTCGATGACTATAAGACCGCTCATTAAGACATTAGCCATTAAGCTGTCCGACTTTCGCGATTTATATAAACGAACGCATTAATGTAACCGATGAAGAATGGGCGAGACGAGCGAGCGTCTCGCGCGGGAAAGTATGCGCACCCAGCGCCGCCAGTTTCGTGTTAATGAGTGTTGGCGCGCGCCACGCACGACACGCACCGGGCGAGCGAGCAGCGCGCGCGTGTCGACGGAGAAGGCGCGCGCGCGCGCGCGCGCGCGAGCCGCGGATGGAAAGGAGAGAAAGAGAGAAAGCGCCAGGTCCGTGATCTTTGCGCGCTCTCGCGCACACGCGGAGACGACGAAAACGGCAGCTGCAGCCACGCGCCCTCCGTCGCGGACCTCTTGGCGGACCGTTTTACAGGTTCGCCTCTCCGTCACTCTCCTTCTTTATCCCTTCCTTGTTCCTCGTGTGTGTGTGTGTACCCTTTTTCTCTCTTTCTCTTTATCGCGCGAGTCCGAAGTCTGTCGTCTTGTTTCGTCTTCTGTCCACCTTGCTCTCTCTCTCTCTCTCTCTCTCTCTCTCTCTCTCTCTCTCTCTCTGTTTCTTTCTCGCGTCGACGTACGGGCACCCTGTATATCGGCCATTCTCTTTCTCGTGTACGATGACACGCACGCACGCACGCATGTACGTACGCACACCGAGGCTGGGTCGTGCGCCAAAGAGGACCACCGGACTCGTCACCTGCAACCTAGCGGACTTCCAACGGTCCTACAGCCACCGTCGACACCTTGCCTAACTTCTTGAGTCCAGTAGAGAGAAAGAGAGAGAGAGAGTGAAAAAGGGAAGAGGGAGGGAGCAGTGAAATTCGGGAATTAAAATCGTGTCTGTATAGTTAGATACGTAGATAGATTTCCGACACGTGGTCGGTACATAATATCAAATATCGAGTACGATGCACGATTCGATTGCCTCGAGCAGCATCGGAGATAGAAAATTTATTGGCGCAGGTGCAAATCGATAAAATGAGCCGATCAATGAAATTAATGAATAAATTGAAAATTACTTATTTTAAATGTGCTTGTTCGCTATCTCGTTTAAGAATCCTTCGATTTGTGCTCGCTTCTACATTCCGTAAAATTATCGATATATCGAAATAAATATCAAGAGAGACAAGAAGGAGAGGTCGTCTCTTTTAGGCACACTATACAGTACACGACATGCATTTTAAGTGATGTTATTAGTATCGACGGAAATATCGACGGCTTACGATTTTTATCTCTTCTCCCCGCTTTTTTATCCCGCCAAAGAGATGAGTATAGCTATTTACACGTACGCCTTGATCCCTCTCTTTAGCAAAAATTCCGTTCAAAGCGTTTCTCATTCTGACGTAACGCACGACATTAAACAAACTCCTGGGCCGCAAGCAGGTGCATCGCATAAAGATGAATTTTGATGTACAAATTTCTTTCGCGTGCGTGCGTGCGTGCGTGCGTATATGATCCTGATGGAGCACGCGTTCGCGCACTTCGAGTCGCGAGAGCGTGTGTCATTAATATGCTTTCGGATTCTTGTGTAGGACATCTCTCTTTTTCTCTTCTCTTCTCGCGCATTATTTTAAATCATATTCTTAAATCAAATATGTCATTACATGCAAATTTTACAAATTAAATTATACGCATAAAAATATAAATAATAGTCAATAAAAAATGATAATATAGAGAGAAAGCGTGTGTATGTGACACGCGTAGCCTCTTGTAATACTTTCACTTAATTAAAGGTGCAACATTAGATGCGTGAAAGATGAATACTTAATTATGCATACTTGCTAATTGATAGATACCTGAAATCAAAAAATGGAGAACCAATTCTACATTAACATATAAGTAGTCTTTTTATCCCGCCAGCGTCAAAACTCGCTTCTTAATGTCTCCCATGCAAGTTAAATACATATCTCTTGTAAAGATAGTTAGCTGCAATGAAATAAGCTTTATAGCCATAGCATTGAGTACGAGTATCGTACTTAATTTTCCATCTAATTTTGATAGTGCTTTATCAACATGTCAAACAATCCAACTTTAATCACCGGAACTAACAATAAGTCCCGAAGGAGTTAATAATTCACGTCACATTTACCTCACGTTATATTGGGTGATTGCATAAGTTCGTGCCCGATTTAAATATAAACTTCAATAGATTATATTTTAGAGATAACACTTTTATTAATCAATTATATAGTCTCCATTCTTTTCTACAATGGTTTTCCAACGATCTATAAGCTTGTCGATTCCATTTTTCAAGAAAGAACTTGGTTTTTCTTGAAAAAAGTTTGTAAGGTGGTTTTCGACAGCTTCCTCGAAATTGAGATTCTTGCCATTTAAACTATTCTGCAAAGATCGGAACAGATAAAAATCTGAAGGCGCAATATCTGGAGAATATGGCGGGTGCTGCAGAATTTCCCATTGCAACTCCTGCAGTTTTCCTGCAGCTTATTCCTTTCAGTCAGGAGATGCGGCACCCACGTATCAAGCTTGAAAACGTATCCAAGCTTTTTTAAATGACGAAAAGCGATTGAATTATCGATGTTCAGCCTCTCAGCAATATCCTCAGTTGTAATCCTTGGGTTTCTTTTCACTAAGGCATGCACAATGTCATCATCAATGCCAGAAGGCCGTCCAGAGCGGGGTTGATCCTCCATGTTGAAATCACCATTTCGAAATCTGCCAAACCACTTTTTGACTGTTCGGAGAGCAGCAGCGCGGTCCAAATAAACGCTTTGAATATTTTTTTGTGCAATCCCAACACTCACGCCTTTCCGAAATTCATATAGCATTACATGCCGCAAATGCACCTTTCGTTCTCCATTTTTAATGATTTCTCTTATGCACAAATGGACTTATCTGAACAATGTCTGACGCTAAATTGACATAAGACAGCGTCATCTATTCGGTGTAAGCAACAATTACCACACGAAAACAATAGAACTCCGCCATGCAGTAATTTAATGCCATCTATGAAAATCGGGCACGAACTTATGCAATCATCAATATATGCTTGTTTATCTCACGGAGCGTCGTTTTATCAATGCGTGCACGTCGATCGCGTTTACGCGTATCACGATTAGAGGCAGTTAGCGAGACGAGAGATGTTGACTTGTTTTTGCGATCGTTCTCTTACCGTCAAATTCAAATTAATGTTTGAGAATGTAGCTACGTACGGGGCGGCTATGTTTGACAGATGTCGCGTGTATCAGCCAATATTAATTTTGTTTTAGGCCGACGGTCTTCTGGTAGAGAGTGTATCTAGAAAGTTGATGGATAATAGTCAAATATCGGTATCTGATGTAGCATTATATTAGGAATCGGCGGGCGCCGATTTTATATATAAAAACAACAGCGGCGACAGCTGCCATCGTAATTGGTAGCCTCGGAGATCCGCATGCTCAAAGTGTCGTCGTGTATCCCTCGCGTGGATGTAAAAGTAAGTAAGGGCACGATCGTGAAAAGCGACCGGAGAAGTCACGATACGCGTCATCGTTTAAGGTGCCTTTACATGGCAGCGTTAAGCGACGAGCGTCTGTGTAGAAAATTGCGCAGTATCTAATTTGAATCTATCTCGTTTAAATTCTACGCTTAACGCTGCCATGTAAAGGCACCTTTACCAATAATTCCGAACGGCGTCGCTGATAGGTTTATCGCTCGTCGAACATTACCTGAGAAAAGTAACATTGTTGTCTATCCAAGTACCTCGATCTTATGACCATTTATACATATGTGTCAATATCGCCGGATACATGTACGATGAATTATAGCTTATCGTCAATTTCGGCAATTGTCCGATAAAAGGCGCTATAACAACTACGATCCTTGTTATTTGCACGAGCGTGTAAAACAGGTTTCGAGATGTAAATGCGTTCATAAATGCGAGAATTCCTACAAACGATACTGCGCGATAATAGAAAATAATATCAGTCGACGTCCTTCTGACGTCGCTCGAAGAGAAGTACTTGTTTTCTCGCGATAAGTTGCGTTGTCGGAATCCGAATATGGAAATCGATCGAGATCCTGCTAAAGCATGAAATTGACAGATAACGTTACTGCGATCGTACGCGTAAAAACTGAATATCTGAATTCGCGTATATATAATTCTGCGTGCCACTCTCGCGAAATTCGTCGCGAGTAAATTTCGTGAGAATTCCACCTGCCGTTTTGTCTCTAGGCCAACTCTTTTTGCCTTCATCTTCTCCTCTTTCTCTTACATTCTTTCTATCATAATATAGCATCTTCTTCTCTCTTTCTTTCTTTCGTTTCTCTCCGCGAGATACATGGGTAGTTAGCTTATATAAGAAGTTGTTGACAAAATCATGTTACGCTTCTCCGTAGATTAAAATTTTCATCATTGCATCTCCATAATTATGGAAGAGCGATTAAATATAACGGAATTAAAATCTGTATCCGGGAAAAAAATCTCTTTTCCGGTAAGATAAAATTTTTCAAAAATATACAGAGTCAGCATTTTCTTTTACATTTACATCGACTGTCATCGACGATCGATGCGAACGTAAATAGTTTCGCAAAGCGATGACGACGGCAAAAGCGATCGGTTTTTTCGTTGGACGCTGTCTCGATAATCGGCTCGTTATCTCAGCCGGAGATAATTACGATTGGACGATGCGTAATTAACGGAACATCGGTATTAAGAAGCGAAAGAGGAACGCACGCCATACTCGCTATCTTCAAAATCTCTCCGCTAGTCCCTCTTCACGTTTTCCTTCTCTTCCCCGTACACTTTTCTCGCTTTTGTCTTACGTACTTATCCTTTTCTCCCTCTCGAGGTGCGGTATCTTTTTTGCCACGCCCTTCTTCGGGGATCCTTTTTAGGGTTTGTCCTACGTTATTATCAGCCGAGATTATCGAGGTTTTTAGCACCTCGAAACAGTGAGCACCCTCTTTGTGGTCCACTCTTTTTGCGTGCAACCCGTGAATCGATCGTACCTTTTGCGCGAATGGCCATCGCAGCTTTTCACGGAGTGACGCTGCGATAAAGTTAATTACATTTCAACACAAACTTGATGAAAGTAGTCTGTGAATTTTTGCCGAAATACCGTTTTAGGTAATTGTTATCTCGAGTATAACACAGGATACGAGTTATTTATTTAAAATATATTTAAGTCGAATTAGAAGCAAATCACAGGGGAATAAAATAAAAAAATGCTAAAATTTCTTTCATATGCATTATCCTATATTAAAAATATCAAAATAATAATCTATATTTATTATTCCTTTTTGTTTTATTCAAGCTATAAAAAGAAATCTAAGACAGTTTTAGACGTCACTAGCAAGCTTTTACTTCCAAAAGTATTCAGCGAAATATTTTGTACGTTTGCAATCGAGTGTCGATAAAATCTTATATATTCGTACACGATATCGATACAAGAAAAATATTGATAATATCATTGTAATAAAATTAATATTTAATTTCAAGAGTTGTAAAAAGAACCTCAATTTTACGTTATGAATTATGCCATTTCCTATAAAATTCTCCAGCTCATATCATAATCTTCTTTTTAATTAATGGTCAATTAAATTTAAATCAGAGACATCACTTGTCGGCGATTACAAGGAAAGCCTCCACGCATCCGCGACATTTATTTTTTCACGCGTATACCGGATGGGGGCATTTATATTGAGACACCTAAATATCTAAAAAAATAAAGCAAGAAGAAATGTTTCAGACAATTGTTGTTCGGTTCTAAGGGGGTCATGAGATGGTGCCATTAGTTTGATCTTGGGTGAAGGAGCTTCGGAGATTTCAATGTCAATCTTGTTTTATTTTCTTTACGCCAATTGATGTCTCTCATTCTTTGAGCTCAAAATATTACGGTAAACATTATTGCAAAATAAATAATTCTATGAGATATTTCATAGTTTATGCGTAAAATTATGTCGAAGTAAAGTAATAAAATAAAGTATAAAATATCTCGTAAACTATTAAACTTTTGGCCATCATATGCCTATAACTTTTTATGCAGAATATTGCAAGGAATCGATTTGTATAAAAAAATTGGGGTATTTCCGTTTAAAAAAACAAGATTGACATTGAAATCTCCGAAGCGCCTCCACCCAAGGTCAAACTAATGGCACCATCTTACGACCCCCTTAGAACCGAGCAACTCTTCTTGTCTGAAACATTTCTTTCTATCTTGCTTTATTTTTTAGATATTTAGGTATCTCGATATAAATGCCCCACCCTGTATATATAACCAGGTGTTGCCGGTAATACGAAGTGCGCCAATACGAAGAGCTGATGCATATCCGTATATTCTATTATTATCCCCGATCATGACGGTGGCGGCGAGAGAGAGAGAGAGAGAGAGAGAGAGAGAGAGAGAGAGAGAGAGATATATTTAAGTAAATTTTATTATTCTCCGATTTCTCTCTCCTTCTCTCTCTCTGTTTTCTCTTCGGCGATGGTGCCTCGGGACGCGCCGTGGCAGACAGGCGCGGCGGGGCCCTGGATCCCAGACTCTCGCGGGTCACAGGAACAACCAACGGGCCTCGCGTGCGCGCGTCCTTGACCGCGAGACCTTGACATCCGGCCGATTGCATCCGACCTCTCAGGGTAGACCACGTCATTTCACGTGAAAGTGGAAACGTGCCGCGCCGTGCCGAGCCGAGCCGAGCCAAGCCGAGCCAAGCCGAGCGCGCGACACGTCCGCATGCAACTTATCGCTTTGTCGCATCCCTCGCGTTGTCATCAGCTGCCCGATATTTGCATGTCAACGAGGCGCGCGTGGAATCGCGTGCCAAGCGGCTTACAATATACGTGCCAGCCTGAAAATTGTAGGTGGCGATATAAACGAGTATGTTTACCTTGCTCGTCCCAGAAGCTGTCACTGCAATTTATCAGCGCACTGTATTTTGCTTTAGTTTAATTTTCTGAACGTGAGCGATTTACATAATATGTGCATTAATTGGGTATACCAATATTAATTTAAATCTAGCGAATCTAGAAATAGATATTATATAACGATATAATAACTTCATATATATAATTATAATCTTTTTGGCCGGGATTATATCGTAAATAACACTTTATTCAAGTAACATCAACAATTGTGGTGATCAAAATTTCAATTTCAATTTCCATTATCATTTCTGATTTACGCTACGTATAAAATATTTACTGCGTATAAAATATAACCATCGACAAATGCATCGGTACCAAACGAATTTCCTCATTTCACGCTATCCGTACAATGGATCATCGGACAAGAGTAGATGGATTTTATATTAAGTAAAAAATTTAAAAAAAGGAAAGAGATACGCACATCCTATTTCGTTTCTTGAGGTCATTTTCATATGAGCAGTATGAATGCTCGAGCTTCAATCGAATGCATCTCCGTAATATTTCAGCCGTTGCTGGTATCCAACACGGTTCAAGGAGAGAGGTCCATGAAACTTTTTTCCTTCTTGCACGGCGTCTTGTTCTCCCGTTAATGTATTCAAGGTTCCTCGGGATTTAATCGTTTAATGCATAAGGACACGATTCGATTCTTCAACGTCACGAGAGCCATCGCGTGAAGGGCGAAAAGGGGTAGGGTGGGGGAGGGAGGGGGGGGGGAAGGATTCTACTGTACGACGGAGGTTGCCTCTATGGGGGATCTCTACTCGATCCCGATGCTTGTAATTAAGACTATCTCGGAATATCTAACATTCCTCGGCGCGCGGTCGCCAAAAGGGGACATCGGCGACAATTTAGATAAAAACGTCGTCAAAAAACTATACCGGGCCCTTCGCCGGTATACGATATACGGTAGCAGGTAGAAGTATCGAAAGTGAGAGAAGGAAAAAGAAGAAAATGAGAAAAGAGAGAGAGAGAGAGAGAGAGAGAGAGAGAGAGAGAGAGCGATATAAAGGCGATATTTTTCTCTCGCGGCGAGAAAACACCCTCGGGCATCTCGAAATCCGGAAAGCCATAAAGCGACCCGAAACAAATCTCGGTCATTGTTTGCGTTTGTTGTAGAATTTTTGCGAGGATCGACGAAAGGAAGAATAATGTGTGCGTCGCCTTGCTTTTAGAGGAAACTTGGATATCTAAGATTTGGAAAACTGCGAACGACAGAATAAATTTGCTATACTCTTAGTTCCTCTCTCTCTCTCTCTCTCTCTCTCTCTTCTAATCTTAACAGTGTGTAGACGCGATTTATTATTAGCCGGCACGATAAAACACGATGCGATAAAAAGCATGAATGGAGTCATTGTCGGCAAACGCGCGACGATACAAAACATAGTACTATGACGTAATGTCATAGAGCAATTTCCGAATACATATATGACTAAGTATCCATTTTAAAACGCTTCATTTATAAAAACTCTCCTCAAATAGCGGCGAAATTAAACGAAGTATTCATATATAAATATTATCGACCAATCGAAGTCTCCATTGTGAAGGACTATTGATTTTTGTGCAGAGCGGTCATTCAGTAGCCGATTTCTTATACATGTCCGATTGATATCGCCGGCCTCGAATCATTGGCAACGATCAACGGTAGCTCCCGATCGAGATCCTTTCAACGGCCGAGCAAGCTCGTGAAGGTTCACGATTCCCTCTTTTGTCGGACAGGAGAGATTCCTGCGGGACGTCCACCCCAACGTGAAGCAGCGGATAGTCTACCCGGAGAGATACAGTTCTGTGCGAACGCGCGCCATCCCACCGAATGGCGGGAGTTCCCTTTGTGCGTTCACGTGAAAAATGACTCGTCGAATGATCCGCCGCAAAAGGTCCTACAACCACGAATTATGCCACGGTATACTCGTAAATCTTCACCGAGAAGAATCGTCGTTGCCGATCGTCGTGCTTCGATCCTCGATCTTGTGACGATGCCATTCGTACACGCGTTCTTACACATAAACCAGTGATGGAGAGATAGACGATGTAGCGATAGAAACCACGATTACACCGGATTAAATTGTTCCAGTGGATCCGACACATAATACGATCGCGGATTACAGATGGTTAAATGTTCCTATTCTCGTATTCCAATTGTATTGTATTATCGGAGGTTTCATTAACAATACCTTAATGTGTGCCATTATTAGATCCAAGGTATATTCTAAATTTAGAAATTTGTTGATATTTATACTTTTACGCTGGAATTTTTTTAATGCTTTATATATAAAATCTTTATATATTATACAGCGAGAGAGAGAGAGAGAGAGAGAGAGAGTTGGTTTTAAATTGAGATGAATTTCTTTTTAAGAATGAAAAAATAAAACATTTTCCGAAATATTTAAATCACTCTAACAATAATTATATAATTGATAAATTTTCAATTTGTCTCTGACCGCTGTTGCGATGAGATTAATTTAGGATTATCCTGTATGTATATATCCTTAAAGAAGTCTACATCGCAGATTGAAGATATATCTTCATTGCGCAAGGCTATTTGAGATCAATGAATATTTACATAACCAAACCGATTAAAGAGGACAGATAAATACATGGGTAGATTTAATTACGGCGGATAATTAATTGTAGATGGATTATTCTATACTAGCATAACGAAAATTTTCTACTTGCGGAATTTGGTATAAATATCGCTTATATATCTACCTTGTTCCTCGTCGAGATTAAAAAGAACAGCCAATTTATGTCATAATTAAACGACGACAACCTCGAAAGATAGAAATCTCATGTACAGCGATTATCGTCTTATCCTTACATACGCGAACGACGTATTTGCCGGTTTTGTGGAAAGAGCATCATCTGCCAACGATAAAGCCGACAAGGTTGTTCGCGCGAGGCATGGAAAAGCACAAACGGGAGGTTCGTCGGTACGTGTCGTGGATCATCAATCAGCTCGGCGATACACTCGCGGCGACCGATGGAAACGTAAGGCCTTTGTCGCGTTTTACGCTTTGTAAACGGAGAATTATGCGCTGGCTGTGTCACACACAGCAATTGCATTCGCTCGCTCGCTCGTGCGTGCATCCGTCGCGTCGGGGTAATTGCAAAGTTCCACGCGTACGCGCGGCATCCCCGGGATATGCAAGTAACGTGTTTGTTTAAACGTGACAAATCCGATTGGTATAAAAAAATAATTGTTTTTAAGAGAATCATTTACATTTTTTTTTTTTTTTTTTTTTTTTCACGAATTGATTTGTCTCATTATTCTGTACATAAAAGTATTACGGTAAGATTGTCGAAAATTGAATATTTTATTTCTTATATCAAAATATGTCAGATTAAAATATAAAATAACTCAAAAGATACTTAATGAAAGAGAATACTTTATTATAGTGTTTTGGAAAGCTCTCGAGATAAGGTAAACAAGAATATGTAATGAAAAATAGGGGGCTCCATTTAAAACATTCAAGATAATTTTTATATGACCTTGACGATGCTATTCAAGGTCATACTAATGTTATTATATAATAATGCACCATTTAGAGCTCTGCAACTTTTGCGCGAAACATTTCTCACGAAAATGCCTTGTTTCCTCAAAATACTGCTGATACGGGCGCTCTGTTACGGGCACCCTGTATATCTCGCGAATTAATTCGTCGCGGCCGCACGTATCTTTCTTCTTTTTCTGTGTGAGGTTCAAGAAGAATGAGTTGGGATGATAAATTCCGATAAGCATTTTCTTGTCTGAAATTTTTATGCGTCTCTTAATCCAAGCGCATGCTGCCCATCAATGCACGTCTGGACATAAAGTGCAATTTAATCACGTCATGAGATAAAGGCATATGCGTCAATGAACATTTGGTGTCATCTTAATAACCGTTTATTCGAATATTTAATACATAAGATACTTGAAAATATGGCGAAATATTATATAATTTTTTTTTCTAACATACCGATTGTTTCTGCTTCTTATCGCTTATGACTAATTGCTAATTAAATAATTGAAAATTAGCTCACCAAAAAGATGGGTCAAATAAGTTTATAACTGATCATTATCGTGTCTTATATTTTACGTAACATGTAACATCTATAATACGTCAGCATGTCACAAATATTTTAATTATTACATAATCAAAACGATCTTTCGATGATTAGTTACACAGTGATTAATTTTTTCATCATTGCCCTTGTATAAAATTTGAAAAAATTCTTAATGTCCATAGAAACGGATTAATCGGCAATATCGGTATCCGGCCAACCTGCTGCGACATATGCTACGTACGTTGGCTCACGCACCGATACGCATACCTGCTCGCATACATTTTTGTGCGTCACACGTATCGCCGATTATATTCTGCTCGACAACCCCATATGATCCTTTATAAAATAAACGTGCGCGAGCGTAAATTCTCTCCCTTGGACTGTCTCTCCTCGACCCCCTATTCATTCCGGAACACAATTATCTATGCGTTACATATGCGAGCCGGTGTTGACGTGCCGACAAACGTGAAAATCCATATTATGTCTCAAATCTGCATTGCCCATGTCAGAGAATGTATCTGTGAAGAAAAATTTTTACCGAATTTAATTTATAATTATATAAAATTTATCGATGTGTAATCGTTAATTACATTTATGCTTGTTATATGTATATTTATATTTATAAAATTTTTGTCAAAGAAGGAAAACGAAAATAAAGCAATATATATATACAGACGTATTCACGTCCTTATTATTATAAATAACTCGGTGATGATGCGTTTTGCTTGATGTAATTTTTCGAGGACGATCATTATCAATCTTGTCACAACCGTGAAAGCGTCTGCAGTTAATTAGGGATCCAGAAAAATTCTCTCTCTGACATTGTGATATAAATAAAATATTTTTCCTCAAAAATGATTTATTTTTAAAATAGGAATCAAAACTGTGCTTTCTATTGTAATACATATATATATGGTATATACAATATATATAATAAATACCTGACACAAAAAATATATTTTTCATAAGAACATTAAAAGTATAGAGACACAGCTATCATTATCCCTTTTACTTAAATACTTGTGAGACTGTTTACGATAACGTGTAATCGACACACAAATCAACACCAGTATATTATTACAACGCAAACGTATATTATAAAGAACTAAACGGCTCTAAACGCCTCCGTCGTGAAAATGATGGAGAAGAGAAGGGCTCGAGAAATTGTAACAATTGCATAGCTCACACCCATGGTCCATACTTCATCCGGCCAAGCAGAGAGACCCCTAATCTCTATGATCGCGCGGGACAATGATTTGAACGATCATCTAAAACCGTGCCCGAGGCGCGCGAGAACGACTGCAACGCGCGTCGGATCGCAGTTGCATCGGCTGCAAGGGTTGACTCGAGGAGAACCCAAGAACGTGGGCATCGTGGGCACGTCTCCGCCACTCGGCACGGTAATTAATTTCACGGTAATTGTCGGCGAAGTGTCTGGCAATCGAGAATCGAGGCATCGCGAGCGCGCGCGCGCGAGAGCTCCAAGAATATATAATTACGGAATAAATTCTAACTCCGAGCTGTCAAAATAATAAGGCTATTAAGAATGTTCAGAAAATTCTCTGAACTGTCTGTCCTTTACACGATTGCCGCGGTTCCTCTTTGACAAAATCACCGTCTCGCGTCGTATCCGCTTTCGAATTCCTTTCCCTACTTCAGATTACGCCATTCGTATATATTTTCTCTCTCTCTCTCTCTCTCTCTCTCGTTTAATTATATATAATAATATATAAAATAATTAGTCATTAATTTTGTATCATCGATAACGAATATTTATATATTAGGTGTACAACTTTGCTTCCGCCGTTTTCCTATAGATGGCTTTAGCGGTAAGTAGCGGTCGAAATAAATAGATCATAGACGTCATGCGATAAACTTGGACATCTGTCAACATAACCCCATAGAAACATTAGTCGATTTGTGTCTGCGTCATAAAGTTATTCTCGATTGAAAATGTCAGTTTGCGAGCCAAATTCTCGTCATTTGCGGGAGGTTTTAATTTTCTGCTTCAATATGAAGAAATCTGCGGCTGAGGCTCATCGAATGCTCTCAAATACTTATGACGAAGCCGCTATTAGTGAAAGAACGTGTCGTGAGTGGTTTCAACGCTTCAGGAACGGTGATTTTCACGTCGAAGACCGGCATAGCGGTGGAAGAGAGAAGGTTTCCGAAGATGCAGAATTGGAGGCATCACTTAATGAAGACTCGAGTCAAAGTCAAAAGATGGGAGAAAGTAGTGGCCAGCGATGGACAATACTTTGAATCATAAATGTATAACCAGTTTTTTACAATAAAGCCTCGAATTTGGGAAAAAAAATCGGCGGAAGCAACGTTATACACCTAATAATATTATTGTACACATTCAACATAACAAATGTTATTCATATCATCAATCCCATGACAAGATTTACATATGATATGAATTATGACAAGTTCTCGATAAATTGGTAAAATCTATTATCTGTGTAACATTCATATTAATGTAAACTCGGCAGCTCTATAAAATTATGTATTTAGTTTTATATATGTATGTTATATATGTAATATTTTGCTTCTTATTCGCGCTGAAACATTCCGCGTATTAAGACATCTGTCTCTTTCGCGTTCCTACTCGTATCCTTATCAGGGGTTCAAAGCGCGCATCTATCATCTATCCGAATCCGGCTGACGTTTATTTATTCACGTAAAAATTGTCCAGCCGGACCCTCTCTACGTCGTCTTATAATGCTCTCTCGCGAGTCACCTTTTCGACAAGAGGAAAGACAAACCTGTAAAAAGAGAGACGCGGGAGAACCGCCAGAGAGAATCAAAAAGAGGAAAAAGGAACGCGGGGAACGCGTATACCTGTTCTCCACGCGCGAGCACGCACATGCGCGAGCGCGATTCCGTACACATGTGTACGCGTACGCGCGCTCGCGCGCACGTCTCCCTCCCTTCAACCCCTTCGTCCTTCCCTCCACCCCATACAAGCGCCCTTAAGCGCACGAGGCTCGAGCAAGCACGCGTGCGCCCTCGTACACGCACGCACGTAGACGCACGCTCCGTTCGGCGAGGATAAAACCGGACGGAATGGAAGGAGAGAGAAGGGAGCCAGAGGATGGGAGTAGGCGCGCGCCACGAATGTGAGGAAGGGAGGACGGCTCGCGTCTCTTCCCCTTCCCCTTTGTCGTCTCTCATACATGTCTTCTTTACTAGTGACGGCCGTGAGCGCGATATATCGTTGGTTCCACATATAAATTTTTTTTTCTTTTTCTTTTCAGAAGCATCATATCATTCTCTGTCATAGAATAAATGATGATTTTCTACATAAAAATGAGACGAGATCTTTCGATATAAATGTAAATGTAAACGTACGTTTATATCCTGTATATGCCATCTTTACTACTTTCTTTCGCACGCTATTACTATTTCCGCAGTTCCACGAAGAAACTGGATCTCCTTTTGTCACATCGATAAATTTATAAATAGTAGCTTATTTTTATACATTTATTGTTTCAATAATAGAAATAGGCGATATGTTATCGTGTATTAAAATTGTTTTCAACCTTCATCTCATTCTGTGCAATAGCTGTCATGTATTTAATAATAAGTTATACGCATGTATCGTACAGGGAAGACACGTGCTACAGTCGTACCCATCGCTATCGTTCTCTTTCGCCGTCGCTACTTTCCTCTCCTCTCTCCCCGTCGCTGCATTCATCTCGGATACTCGTATGTTCCGTGCCACCGGGCTCCCTCACCCTCCTCCGATACCTCTTCGTCTTCTGCACAGCTTCCCTCCAGCCGCAGACCTCTACATCTCCTCCCACTCCTTGTTCCTCATCATTTTTCTTCCTCTTCTTCCACGGCTTCCCTCCTTGTCACGCGTTCTACACCTCGCTCTCTCGTCGTCTCGCTTCATCAACTTGCCCGGACCCCCGGACCAGCTTTTCTTTCTCCCGGTAACTGTTCAAATTTCGATCCCCGAGACATCGCGAGGCCGGTGGGGATGTGGACCCTTCATATACGCGTACCAGTGTCTCTCACACGAGAAACGTGGAATTCGGTTGAATATGTATAGATATTGGGCCTTATATAGACATATTCGACTACAAATTATTCGTTTATATTTTTCTTACGAATTGCGATGTAATTCTTATTATAAATCGACAATCTGCAGAAATTTCTCGAAATGATAATTTTTTTTTCTCTTCTTCACATTCACGCTTAAACTTGTCTCGATTATAAATCACTAGCATTTTTTTGTTGACGAAAGAATCATGTGTTTTACAATTTTAACTCAGGTTTTAATGCGTATAATATATATTTATGTTTTATTTTTTACGTTATGTAGTTTAGATAAACTGTAATTTATAGATATATAAGATATAAAAATTAATATTTGTGTACGTGCTTAAACGTTAATTGCCTTGTTCATAAAAAAATGTAATGAAAAATATATAATTCGCGTCTTCAGAAATAAAATTTATCCCTTTCTAATATTAGTTTATTAATTATTTCGAGCACATGCCGACGACGGGCCCTATCATATCGATAACAATACATTACGTCGATAACAGCGCTTTGAAACGTAAATCGGCAAACAGATCGGAACGGCAGTGGCGTACTAGTACGAGGACGACTGGAGATGAGAATCTCGGGCAGCGTAGGGCCTTTGGGACCGCAGTAGTGGGAAATCACGAGGGTATGAGGTACTGCGGGCCGGTAAGACGGGGAAAGAGAGAGAGAGAGAGAGAGAGAGAGAAAAGACCGGGGGTTTAGGACCCGAGATCGAGTACGAGGGCTTGTGGAGGGGAGATGGCGCGTGCCTGCCCCGACTATATAAGGCCCCGAACCCTCATTGGCTAGGCATTTCGGGAGCCAGAATCGTACCGAAAGCATCGACGAGGGTGCGGTTTCATATTTCTTCCCACGCTTGTCTATTCGGTCCGATCGGTCGAGTAAAATAAATTTACGCATCTACGTACGTTCCCCACATCTTTACGCGATCGCGTGTATCACGAGGTATCGACGAATCGCATCGGACTTATCTCGACAAAGTTTCTCTTCGATATATCGAACAGTGCAGTCTACGAAGGTCGCCTGGCACGCGCTACCGCGATTCCTGCTTCTGGGTGGTGGGGGATTCGGATCCGTGATATGACTTTAGTGGGGCCCAAGGAGGAAAGCGTCCTGCCCATCATGCTGAGTGTACAGCAGCAGCATCATCATCACGGCCTTCACGCTACTTCGAGCGCGCAGACCCATCGGGGCAACGTGATTGTCTCTACCAGCGGCATGCCGACCAATAATAGTAGCCTGCAACATGGATGCAAGCGCTCCAAGATCTACGGCCAATCCAATGGGCCTTACGGCACGGTGCCGCATCAGCCTGCCTCGGTGGCCAGACGAAACGCGCGAGAGCGCAATAGGGTGAAACAGGTAAACAATGGATTCGCCACTCTCAGGCAACACATACCACAGACGGTGGCGCAGGCGTTGGGCAGCAGTACAGCCGGGACTCACGGTGGATCCAGAGCCGGCAGCAAGAAACTGTCCAAGGTAGAAACCTTGAGAATGGCGGTGGAGTACATCAGGAGTCTTCAACGTCTCCTGGAAGAGCACGACGGCGGTTCCGAATCGAGCGGATCGTCGCCCATCTCTTCCACGTCCTCCAATTCACCCGCGTGTAGTTCTGACAATGGGATCGGCGGTGATTCCGGTCATCCGGCAGAGTTGAGACTACGCGGTGGCATCACCGGAGAGATACATCATCACGGTAGTCCGCACGGATCTGATCTGCACCGTCATCAACATCTCCGGCAAAATTCCAGCCCGACTTTCGTCCCGACAACATGTTCAGAGGCGTCGAGCTCGCCGACGCCGAGCTTTGTCTCTGAAACCTCGTCAGCTGGAAGTCAAGGTTACGGGACCTCTGGCACACTTTACACAGCGTATTCCGATAGTTACGACAATCATGAGCCGATGAGTCCAGAAGACGAGGAGCTACTGGATGTCATCACTTGGTGGCAGAATCAATGAGACGACGCCCACGTCGCTTTCTCGTGTCCTTCACAAGGTTGGTGTCGTGATTCGTTGTTTTTCTCTTGTAGTTGTAATTCGCGGGTCATTCACGTTGCAAGGCTTCAATATAGCTGCACCATGTGTCGTAATTGTGAGTGTTAGTCTTATCTTATTGTTTAATAATTCTTGTGAATTAATTGATTTTCAATATTACTCGTCATCTCGGATGCATCATCTGTGTGAGAATCTCTTCCAGCATTTAAATTCTTAAAACAATCTGTTATTTTGTTAAAGTCTACTTTAAAATAATCAATTCAATTAATCTATTTTAGAACAATTAAACAACTTACAATTGATTATCGCTGAATGATGATGAACGCACATTCGATAATATTCGATCAATTCGTTTTACAATATTTTTCATAACATTTCCTCTCATCCTTGCCACCCTCACCAGTTGGCAATCATATATTTCATCCAAAGGTGAATGTCTCGCTACGTTACCGGGAAGCTCAAAGAAATTTCCGACTAGATTTGTGACCTTGCCCTCTCACAATGGCGCGCGCGAACCCTCGCTGAAACCCCGTCCATTCAAATCGCAGACTCCATTCAATGGGGGGGTACCGAGTATACATTCGAGGAGCGACGCTTTTGTGCTGCAATTTCTTTCACGATACGTTAATGCGCATATGTGTGTGCGTCAGTGTCGGTCCCTCCTCTACCGTTTTTTTTTTTCGGCCTCACCCTCCGATCCTCACCCTTCAGCGGGATTTTCAAGTCGCTCGATCCGATCATCAAAAAAGACACCTTCTTTTTTTTTTCAGAGTTGTATTATTGTATAAAGTGTAAGTTTTAAGATGCTACCACTCTTAATATAATACAAAAGTATTAAATTAAAAGTTGAAAGGTTAAAATTAAAGTATAAAATTAAAATACAATATATAGAAACAATGAAATAAAGATTATTTGAATTTATCACAATTATAATTATAAAACTGTTGGAACATTTGAATAATTCTTTAAAATAGTAAAAATCATTAAACGTAACAAGATGAAGATAGAAAATATATGAGAGAAATATGATGATTTTCAAGGTATTCTCTCGTTAAAAGATCTCTGCATAAGAATTATCTTTTTAAGGCTTTTTACAATATTTTTGAATTTTTGAAAGATTTCAACAAATGGCAAGTGTAAAAAATTTTTAAGTTTGCCCTTTTCCACAAAGCCCGCGTTTAAATTCAACTTTAATCTTGATGGACGTAACTTTCGGATCTCTCAACTAATACATGGTCTTTCCTTATCCCTGTCTCTCACTTTTCCCCTATCGCTGTTCTCCTTTATCCATCTAAGGTTCCATCTCTCTTTTTCACGAAGACGATTTCGTTTGCCGAGTTTAACTTGAATGCATCTTTCAGGATATGCTCGTCCCTCGTTTGTCGGTTTTTGAACCGGTACAACGTTCTCTCTTCTCTCTCTCTCTCTCTCTCTCTCTCTCTCTCTCTCTCCTCTTCTCTCATTTCCACTTTTTCTCTCGCTTTTGCCGACGAAGAGCGGGACTCCTTTGCAGTAAACCGCCCTTACCTGAAATCATCCCCTTCTTCTTTCATCTCGCATACCTGCAGAGCTTCTTTTTTTATCATCTTTTACCAAGGAGAAGCGTGATCTAGGCAAAAAAAAAAATCAACATCATTTACGTGAAAGTGTAAACATTGAATGTCACAGAATTCGAGTAAAGTCTGAAAAATGTACAAAGTATAAAATAAAAATCTATCATCTTTTTTATTTAAAAAATTTATTATCTTATCTGTTATAATACTGGTTTAACTAACAGGTTTTTTTTTTTTAATTTTTTTGTTACAGTAGTGCTAGAAGGCACATATCAAGAGGGTCAAAGACAAATCTGAAACGAATAAGCGACACAAAGGTAAACGAAGAAAGCGGCTGTTGCATTAATTATAATCTAGTCATACTACTTTTGCATTTTGTCGTTTAAATTAGTGTAATGTGTTATCTCTTCCTTTGTACAAATGTAAAAATTTTTTCAATGTATTATCTCTCTGAAAACTATACACTGTATATATCGTATTTATATCACAAATACACATCTTCAAAGCATATGACTAAGAGTAGTACTTTGAGAGTGCACAGCTATAAAACAAATGTAAAATTGCAATTTTTAATTATCTTTTTATATATTATGTAATTTATTATCGCAAAAATACTTTCTCGCCTATTATTATTATGTAATAATAATCATGTTCTCTAAAATAAAAAAAAAACCTGCTTGATCGACAATTGATTATTTATTTAGGAGCACATGTACTTTGATGATACCAAATTATTTTTCAACTATTCGTTGCATTAGAAAAAGATATTTTTAAAATTGCGTTATTTTTTTAAGACAATATAAAAGTATATGAGAAAATATATGAAAATAAACTATAATAAATGTATTTTTTGAAATATTTAAATATACGCTATCTCATTTTTATATTTTTGTATGCAAAATAGCTAAAAAAATTGACCGACGTTAAGAAAATCAACTAACGCAAGGAATATCATTTTATTTTCAAAAATGAAAGTGATCTTTAGATATTGAAAGCACACATACAATCTCATATAGAGCAAATTGATGCTATAAAATATTTCTCTCGAAATCATGTAAAAATTAAATCTATCGGTATGTCATCATTATTATTATGTATAATAATTATAATAATTATTATATATTATATTGTGTATTAAATTACATTACATTATATATATATATATCATGTTGTATATTATTTTTTGTGTATTACATTTATATTATATTATATAATTATTGTACAATAATAATAATTATACATATATATATATATATTAAAATGATTAAATTGGAGTAATTCTATAAAATCTCTGTAGAGATTTTAGAGAATCGCTGGTCGTGTTAATAATCGAGTGTTAATGAATAAATGTTAGTGCTGTCAGTATTTAGATGTCCGGGTATTTCGAATGTTTTATGTTCGATATTATATAATTATTATTATTTTATACATAATTATTACTATTTTATACATAAGCACATTACATTATTACGTTACTTAATTATTATTATATTATATTTATATTATACGATAATTATACTTATATATTGTTATATTATTGTGTAATAATGATTTGTAGTGTTGTTAGTATATAGACCGAATAATGTGTCTATATATTTCTCGGGCTATACCCGACATGTATCAATTCAAATTCACAAAAATTACACGCGGGTATTCAGATCTAATATATTTTATTTTACATAATTTTTTGCATAAAACTTCTAAATATCTGGATATAATCGATTCCTATATCCTTTTTATTATAAACTTTTATTTAATGTGCTTCAACCACTGTAATTGGTAATTTGTATAATAATAATAATATAACTAAAAGCGATATTTGCTATGAGGTTATATATATTAAGATTATATATAATTATATAAATATATATATTTTAAGAATCGAATAATATTGTTGATTCTAAAGAAAGATTCAGGGAATATATATTATATACAATATTTTCTCTAATCCTGTTTTTTTACAGCAAACAATATGTTTTACTGTTGTATTATTATTCTAAACACACCGAGAGAGAGAAAGAAAGATAAGAGAGATTTGTCGTTTTTAAGAATATAATTATAAACATAGCCTCATCATTTAGCATTCTCGCGGTTTCCTATATTAAAATAATTTTTGTACCTGGGTAATACCCGTGAAATATAAGGATATCTGATAAGTAGTATTCGAAATACTTGTGTACCTGAATATTGACAACACTAATTCTTTATATTATAAATTATGTGTATAAACATATCGGGCGATGTATCGTTCATAGAATCGATCAGATTTATGTATTCGCCCAGAATAAATCGATCAACGACGTCTCGTGATCGTCAGTGCCTTTTTGTAAATAAAAAATATTGTAATAAAATTTGACGGCAATTCGTTAAATAGAACGGATGACGTAACGATTAATTTTACGATACTGTTATTTATCTTTCTACCCTATAATGCCAAGTTTATATTACAATTTATATATTTGCAAAATATTTCACATTTATTTATATATTATGGATTCTATTTATCTATACAGGGTGTCCCATTTTAAAGGACCCATTCAAATATCTCAGAAACACTGCGTTAAATCGAAAAATGTTTCAAACAAAAGTTGTGTGACTTGAAGGGGGCCATAAGATGGTGACAATGATTTGACCTTGGAAAATCATTTGAAGGTCATGTGAAGGTCAACTTTAAAATCTTAAATGGAAACCCCCATTTTTTTATTTAGTATTCTTGTAGCTGACATCGAGAGCTTTCAAAAACGCTATAATAAATTATTTATTTATTCAATACTTTTTGAGTTATTTTATATTTTAATCTGACATCTTTTGATATAAAAAATTAAATAATAAAATAATTAAGTAATAAAAAATTCTTTATTTAACTTTCCAATAATAATATACGTGTCCAGCATTACCGTTTCTTTGATATCGGATTTAAATCTTTTAATATATCTTACCAATAATCTTTTATGTGAAGCGTCTCCGAAATAGTTTTTTAAAATCTTGATATTATTAATTAGATTATTCCAGAAAAAAATAAAAAGAGATTCTTTTAATTGGTCATTTTCTTTTTTGCATCTTTAAAGAAAATATTGTGTTGTCTTGCGAAAAGAAGTTGACAAAGTTACAGAGCAGAAACCGCTCTCGATTATCCCCATCAGTGTCTCTGAGATTCTTGAGTAAATAACACGAGAAAATAACAGTAATTTCCTCGTCGCGTGTTCCTTTTTGGGCGTCGGCTACGTCACGATTTTCGAAACCGCAAAACGACTGAGTTAGTGTTATAAAGATCGCGATGTGTGAGTGTCACAATTCACTTGCAAAATGCATGATGTATCAATCTAGCACAATGTCAAACAGCAAAGAAGATTCATTAAAATATAATTATAAATTTAATCGTTATTAATCGTAATTAATAATTATGCAAACTCTTAGGAAATATATAAATACATTACCTCTAGATCAATAATGCGCTCCATTAGACATCTTTTACTTTCTCGCTCTTCTCGTATACGCGTTAATATTTTTTGAAGTTTAACAGGTATTATTTTAATCGAAGGGGAGAAAATATAATAAAAGAAATAGTCGACGAATTTTTCGATTCAATTAATAATTCATATTTTCTTATCTATACTGGCGAGCCGTGCGAGAACACGAAGAGGAACGGTAATTGAGGTTCACGAGGAACGATCGGATCGCGGGCCCGGTCTTACCGGTGCAACGAGTTAAAACGACGCGAGCTGCTTCAATGGTGAATTAACTGTGCGAATCCAGATCCGTCTGACCGGTAAGGATCCTCATTGAAAAAACAACTAACGACTCGTCCTCGTTGTTGCGTGGCTGTTTCTTTCAAAGACCGTTTTACATTATATTTAAAGTTCAAGGACGCGCTCGATATAGATATACAGCCACATTTCGGCATTCTATTAAATTAATATGTAATTAATATTAATCTTTTATCGCCGAAATTGACGCAATATGATTTTTCGAATATATTAGTTTTAAGGCTTTTTTATTATTTTATTAGCGAAATATATATATATATATTATAACTTTTTTATTGTTGTATTAAACCTTGTACTTTCTAACGTAATGTTTCTAACGTAATTTCCCTTTTGTTATTATTCTGTCAATTATTTTTTATCTGATATTTATCGTATAAAAATTAATAATAATTTTTGCAATTTCTCTCTTTATCTACAAATAGATGCTACGGTTTTATGATATTGCGATTTGGTTTGAATCGACAGCGCAACCACTTGTTCGTGTCTAAGAGCGCAACTCGAAATGCAAAAACAATTCGTGTAGCGATCGATAATCCACTTCCGGAAGGAGAGATTCTGCAAAACGAAAGAGAAGAGGAAAGAAGAGATCGACCGTTGAGAAGTCAACTGGGCGAAGAGGCGACCGCTGCAAACGCGCGCCGCGCTCTCCCACAAAGTCCGTTTCAGGGACACTTAAGTTAACACGAAACCCAGAGCAAGATTTCAGCCCGGCGCGAGTCTCGAAAGGAACGAGTCTATAATATATTCCGTTGCGTTGGAGCCGCTCTTCTCTCCTTGAAGTCCGGTCCACCTCTCGGTCGCGCGTCAGCGTTACTTGCGCGCACGCACGCACGCACGCACGCACGCACTCACATACGCGGCGCAACGCACGCGTGCACTCACTATATGGCTACTATATGGCCCCAACAGGATAATTAGAGGCAAGTTTCCTCTCTCCGAGTCTTCCAAGTCAGCCGGCGCGCTCTGCATCACGTTCCGTTCCGTTAGAAAGAGAGAGTGTGAGAAAGGACGCCAGGGGCTTCGCTATGGAAAGCATTGTACCACCCCGGCGTACTATTGTTTTCTTCGATTTTGCTTCCGGACGCACTCCGCACGATCCCATACGTCACGAGAGAAGTGCGCGGGAAGAACAAGGTGAAGGCCCGAGGGACAGCGGTTGAGAAGACGAGCTGGAAAATCGCGAGCCATTAACCCTCTTACTTTCAAATCGCTGCAAAATAGATAATTCGGATGTCTTTTCGGATTATTATATATATCAACATCTTATAACAAAATTTATAATGCTTAAAGACTGGGCTTGCGGCGTAAATAATTTTCAAAATATGCAGTTTCCACAATATTAGTATAACGCATAAATCTTATATCTATTATTCATTAATATCTTTTTTATAGCGCTAAATTTACTTAGAAGCTATTATCAAATTATACGATAACGTGAATATATATATATATCTCTATCAAGCCATCCAGAAAAAAGAGAATATTTAGTTCTCGTCCGTATAATTATGACCGCATGACAGCCAGAAAAGCTTGAAGTCACGAAAGTCATAGAGATGGTCGCGTTTCGTCGCCGGAAATCATGGTTCGGGGACCGGCTTTTCGGGAGTGAGACGTCGTGACATATAAAAACGTGAATGGCACGGGCGGGCGCGTTCCATTTCACTTCGATTCCATTTAGTCATTCAAATGCGGCTTTTCGAGTCCGGAGATGAGGCCGGAGAGACGTGATGTGTGAGTGAAAGACGAGAAGGACTCGTGCCCTCGTACCTTCGCGTCTCACGGATTCGCCATCATAGGTGTCGTGGGTGGTCGGCCGTATAACGTCCCGGGATGAGCATTTTTTGGATGCTGCGTCTCTTCAGGGAAGAATTCACATGCGACCGCGAAAGATGAGGGAGCGAGATAACGCCCGAGACAAAATCAACGATCGCGCGCCGATCGCTCTCGGCGAACCCGTCCAGCAATCATTCTTTGACGCTGCCATTAAGTCCACGATCTCATGTTGATGCATTTACGTATATCGTCACATCAAGAGTCCAGACCCTGGTTTAAATTCATTCTTTCATAACGACATAAACAGACATGCCATCCCATTAATCAATGAATTAAAATTCTCAAGAGATTAATAGAAAAATGTATGTGTGTAAAATAGTAATTTTTGCATATATAAAGATGATTGCATAAGTTCGTGCCCGATTTTCATAGATGGCATTAAGCTACTGCATGGCGGAGTTCTATTGTTTTCGTGTGGTAATTGTTGTTCAGATAAGTCCATTTGTGCATAAGAGAAATCATTAAAAATGGAGAACGAAAGGTGCATTTGCGGCATGTAATGCTATATGAATTTCGGAAAGGCGTGAGTGTTGGGATTGCACAAAAAAATATTCAAAGCGTTTATTTGGACCGCGCTGCTGCTCTCCGAACAGTCAAAAAGTGGTTTGGCAGATTTCGAAATGGTGATTTCAACATGGAGGATCAACCCCGCTCTGGACGGCCTTCTGGCATTGATGATGACATTGTGCATGCCTTAGTGAAAAGAAACCCAAGGATTACAACTGAGGATATTGCTGAGAGGCTGAACATCGATAATTCAACCGCTTTTCGTCATTTAAAAAAGCTTGGATACATTTCCAAGCTTGATACGTGGGTGCCGCATCTCCTGACTGAAAGGAATAAGCTGCAGGAAAACTGCAGGAGTCGCAATGGGAAATTCTGCAGCACCCGCCATATTCTCCAGATATTGCGCCTTCAAATTTTTATCTGTTCCGGTCTTTGCAGAATAGGTTAAATGGCAAGAATCTCAATTCCGAGGAAGCTGTCGAAAACCACCTTACAAACTTTTTTCAAGAAAAACCAAGTTCTTTCTTCAAAAATTGAATCGACAAGCTTATAGATGGTTGGAAAACCATTGTAGAAAAGTATGGAGACTATATAATTGATTAATAAAAGTGTTATCTCTAAAATATAATCTATTGAAGTTTATATTTAAATCAGACACAAACTTATGCAATCACCCATATATCTATAGTTGGGTATATAATTAATTCTGTACGGACTTTTCACGAGATTTCTAGAACATCATTAGCATTATGGAAAGAATTATTACCTTGACTCATCTCTTCAGATGTCTCTTATTTATCTTGTCTACAACATGACATATGAGATACGCGGGATGTCAACAAGAAACAGGTGACTACTTGAAAACATATATGAGACCTCTTTCATATGAAAAATAAGTAAACGACTGCGTGCGTTTTCCTCCTTTCGAGTATCAGGACCGATGTCGTTCACCGTGGGATCATCGCTTATTTTTCCGAAACACGATCGGTCACCGCGTGAATTCTCCACGAAATCTCGCTTTTGTTTCGACGGTAAGAAGAAAAGTGTTACAAGAGACTCGAGATCTCAATCTCCGATGTCGCCGTGAACTTACACAGCTTCTAGAAGATCGCAACGGGAGACTCCCCGACCGCTGGGAACGAGAAAATCAATCTTATAATCCTTGGTTCGGCGTCATAACTGGATCCTGAAGAAAAATCTGCTCGCGACGAAGAAGGTGTGATATCTCGGTTAGATCATCTCAATTTTACTGGCTCCCGCGGCTCTCTCGACTCTCTTACCCCTCTCGGCGCTCTTAGATACCTCAGCTCTGCCTTCCATAGATTTTTTAAGCACAGTGGAAGGAATAATGCGTCGCTCGCAGCACTGGTATATGCGCTCTCGAATGCATCTCGACTGTATTTTACACATGCGCCAGTTTGGTAAAAATTCTTCCTTGCAATGATTTGCGTTTGCATGGTTCCCATTATCGCAACACGGTTGATTGCGATGTATATAATGAAGAACCGAGACTCTCGCGAGAACACTGTTGGCTCGTTAAGTGATCGCAAAGAAATGTCAAATGGACAGACCGTGCTTTTCGAATATCGATCGTTCGGTAGTTCCTCTCTGAGTGTTTCTTTTATCTCGATGGAAGATAAGAGTTGCGCACGCGGATTGCAACAACTGCACATTAATATGCAGACGCTTGTCTGCGAGAAACGAAAAAATTTATTATAAGCAATACTACTTGCAAATTAAATTCAAGCTTTTATTTCATGTGCTGGGGAAAGAGTATATAACTGCAGAATATTGTACACTAAAATTGAAAATTTTTATATTCTTTGCACTTTTAATTTTTACTGTAACTTTATTTGCAATTTTATCGCAAATCTTCCCCCACAATATATATTCAGTATAAAAAATACGGTACTTGAAAAATCTTCCAAAAGCCGTAATTCGGTCAATTAACCGGATAAATTCGCCTCGACAGATTAATCGCTTCTTCCCCGATACCACGCGGCGAGCATCATTTCCAAATCGCTTCCTTTCTGCGCCTCTTCAATTTCTTACGACGAACCGTGGCCGGAGCGTAACAACAGCGCGAATCGAAGAATGGTCAGGAACTTTGCGAACGAGGAGAGCTTTGCACCTTCATCGACGTCGGCAGGAAACTACCAGGACAGCCACGGTATTACGGCATAACTCCACGACACGGTATAAACTCCAGCGGAGCCATTGTCTGTCGCCCGAGGCGTCCGTTCAACCAAGAGCTTCATTGTCACGATCCCGTAACCCATGAATGGCCGGCTATCTCGTTTAACTTCAATTACCGTGCCTTCCCTTTCATTGCGCCGGTGGTAGTAACGGGGGAGACGGCCCGGCATGTGTGAATGTCCTCTCCTTCCTTTTCCCTTTTTTTTTTTCTCTGCTCGGGCCGTCTCGCTGTGTAACCTACGCCTTTGTCGCGGAAAAACCATATCCCGGCCTCGTTAGTCTCCTACATTAACCGAGGAGGAACATAGTGCGATGTGCGTGCACCGTCAAGTGAATATATCGTCTGCGATTTTCTCGCAAACGATTACGTGCAGGAGTCGATACTTTGGGATCTGTTTGAAGGAAAAAAATACAATGGAATAACGTTAAACGAGTCTCGATTAGAAATATATTATCTCAACTTATCTCATTCTTCAGCAACGGTTGTGAGAATGCTCCGCTCGATGGAAAACAATAGGACCTTTCCCCGAAGTATTTAACATCCGGTAGAAGATGAGTAGAAACAGCAGGGGTCTGATTTAAGGATCAGCCATAATCGAGGTGTTAATTATACTTTCCAATCGCTCATCGATACGATCATCGAGACGGGTGCGATGTGACTTTGCCAAAAAAAAAAAAAAAAAAAAAACAATTGTTTATGCTTTGTATTCCTTCCCTTCCCTCCCTCCGCCCCTCGCCACCCATCGACCCTTTTTCTTTCCCATCCTCATCGTCGCTCGTTGATCAACGCTCACCGATACGAAGCAAATGCATCATCGAGAGAAGTTGCGAGAAACCCCTTTGGATCACCTGGTGAACCTGGAAGAAAATAATCAGGAAAATCAGATAAATCTAACAAGAAAACCTATATGCAGTTTAAAATAAGAAACGTACTTTTTTATAAATGTTTTATAGCACGTTTAAGAATTAACTCGGTTTTTTTTTTTTTTTCATTGAAACATCTTCAGACGCAAGTTGGTATCATTAGACAAATCTAATTTTAAAATTGTGAAAAAAGATATCTTTCGATACATCATTTTTGCTATGAATGCCGTTTTTATTAAAAAATTCAAGCAGTCGGTCTCTTTCCCCCCCACTCTCTCTCTCTCTCTCTTCTTCTTTCTGTGAGAAAGCTTCAAGGCCGGAAGTGACTTCAAATATCGATCTAACGTTCACAATGTACGTATCCGGATCCAGACTGAGTGAAGCTCGATTGTGTTCGAATGACGTAACACGTTCTCCGTTGGCACTACGGAATATATTTACGTATGTAACATCGAGGATTGCACGTTGTGTTAGTAATTTAATACAATTTACGACGGCACGATCACGTGACGGATAACAACAATTTTGCCAAAGTCAAACAAAAGATTTGCGATCCTTCACGATCGGCCACGTGCACATCGCGTCGTCGATGCGGATGATCCATCGTGGTCATCACTCCCAATCCACGACTGCGAATTAGTCGCGACGCGATATCGTGGCATTAGAGCCCAGAGCGGAGAGGCGACCCCACGAAAAAGCAGCGAGGGGCAAAAAGGAGGCGAACATAGGGGAGGCGTTGCAGTTGCTGGTCGCATTACAGAAGGCAATATGCCGAAGAAGAGTTAATAAGCGGCCGCCTAGAAGCCGGGACGGTCTAATGCCAGCCTAAATATACACGTCGCGACCGACGTTCGTAGGCAGCACCGGTCGCAGGGACTTGGCAAAAAGTCCACGTGGATTAAAAAAGCACGGAAGCCGGCCGCTCCTCACGCGAATTAAGAAGATCTTTATACCCCGGCAACACACAACACACGCGGCGATTCTCAGGGCTGCTTCTTTTCTTTCTTCCTCGCTCTCCTCTTTTTTTCATCTCCTTCTCTTTCATCCTTCTCTCCCTTTTCTTCCAGACTAACGCGATCATCTTTCGTTTATCGCGCACAATCGAAACCGCGAGATCATTCTGCGACGTAACGCAACGTAAAGACTTGATTAAAGGATTCAATGACGCGCGCCGTAGATTATTTCAGACAGAACGCTAAATTATTCATTAGTCGCGCGAGAGATGCTATCGTTTACAACCGAGGCTTATACGACTTGCTGGTCCCTGCTTAATTCATTTTATTACCTCGTAGTGTTATCTCTCGAGGCCAGCATATACAACACACCTTTCCGATGTACGTTATGGATATCCGTTAAATCAATATCACTGCGAACCAGGTGGCGTTTAAAGATTTGCTATCGTACGACTCTCAACACGATTCTCTTGTCTGTTGAAATTTACGAATCATTAGATCGAAGAGTTCGAAATTACCGCGATAGTACCGGTTCGTTAACTAAATAAACGATCCTACTGCTTGCGAACGGTATAAGGAAACTTCAATGTCTTTTCAAAGAGGAGAAGCGCAATTGAATGAGAAGATAAACAGACAAGCTCGAGGACGTATCCGTTCTCGAATCGGATCCTTTCTATCCTTCGCGTGGTTTACGATCGCGGTCCCGGTAATCCGACCGCGAGGAGAACGACGGGAAGACGAGCTCGAGGGATGGATCCCGATGGCTGCAAACGCACGAGTATCGAGTTTTTCTAGGCTCCTAGAAAAATATTATCGCAGTATAGCTTGAACCGCGATTTTTCCGAATCATCGGGAGGGACGGACTCTTTATGACAAGGATCTCCTCGCCTATCCTCTCCGCATCGCGACGTTTTCCATGACTATCCAAGGCACCTCGTCGTCGGTGCAACCGCACTGGGGTCGACTAACTTTGCTTCGTTTGGCTACCATTCTTTGCCATTCACAATATTCGCGTTTTCACCAGGACAATCCATAGTGTCCCGGGCTCTCACGCCTCGACATTGACCGCCGACATTCAGTCTACCATTCTCTTTCTTTGACAGCTATTCTTTGTCACCCCCCTGAGAGAGACGCGGCATAGAGAGAGGCGAACAGAGGCAGAGAAGGAAGGAGGGAGGAAAAGTGGCCCGCCGAAGAAATTGTACGATGCTGAACGGGCGCGAAGAGGCGAGATGAGAGATGGCCCGACTCGCGGAATTACCAACCGCTTGTGGAGTATCCGTATTCAATAGAATGCGAGATTGGTATGCCACTTTTCCCGGCCGAAAATCACGCCCTCCGCTCGATAGACAGAATGTCGCCGTGATTTTGTCGAGAGGCCCTGAATCATTCACGAACAAAAGGGGGGGTTCCCGTAAGAAACTATCGGAGAATTCGAGATGAACGTTGCCACGCGCTTGAACCTACGACTGCACATTGTTCAAGAAGAACGAGAGGAAAGACCGGGGACGATTTGAGTTATGAGAATTAAATAATATTAAATACAATATAATAAATGAGAAGAATATTTATGATTTATATTTATAATATTTTTTATAATTTATAAAGGATCAATTTTATAAATCAATTAATCTATCAATTTTTAACATTATACACATTTTTTCTAATACCTATCTTCATCGTCTAGTATTTTAAACTGAATCAATAAATGTGTCACTAATTAAAGCATTGATATAAAATTTCAAAGATCAGTGAGTATATCACCGATCTTCGGTGTAAATACTTTGTTACCCCGTTTCAAATCTCACTGATTATGATAGTAAGATTTCACTGAAAAATCAACAATAATCGTATATAAATGCAAAATATAATTTTTAGAATTCTCTCTATTTATTTTAAATTGCTATCTTTTAAAAAAGCCTTTATACATACTCGAACAAAATATAAAACTATAATATTCAAATTCAAAGAAAGTATTTTTTTTTTACTCTTAAGATGCAACAAAAACCTACATAAAGTAAGGAAAACTTATGTATATATCTCATATATAATATTATAATATTGTATAATATAGAACGCACATTTAAAAAGATTTATCATTCAAACAGCTATTGCCACTAATTCTTACAGTAAGATTTTACTGATTTACAATTCTAATTTTATATCAATGACTGTTCAATGTTTTACAATGATAATACACTGATTTTATTTAAGAGAGCAAAGTGTCGCGAATAAATATAACAAACGTTTCTCACGATATCAATAATGTATGTCGAACGTTTCGACGTGTGTCCGAAGTCGTGCAAGTGATTTAAAATTCTGCATTAACGAACGGTCGTGCATATATATGTGTGTATGTACTCGTAGGAAGCACGTGCTCGATTTTCGGTGGCCACAAGCCGAAGCAATTCCGAGCGAGCGAATTTCGGTGATGAGGCCCGGGCGCGAAGCTGCGGTCGATCTGTGTGGTATCGGAGCTTCCCGGCGCGACGACCGAGTCCAAATCCACGGCGGAGTCGAGCGGATCTAACGAGGACCCGAAAGAGAGGCTCCGACAATTACCGGTACCCCGTACCCCAGACGCGCGCGTGAGCGGCAACGAGCGGGCCCCGCGAGCTCTACTCCTCTCTTTGCACTCCGGCCGCATATAAACCGGACAGGTTTCGGCGATGCAATTATTAATGTGAGAAAGAGAAAGCTGAAGAAGAGTGAGAAACGGAGCATGATGGAAAAAGAGAGAAAGCGAAAGAGAGTAAGAGAGAGACATTTCTCTCTCTCTCTCTCTCTCTTTTTTTTTTTTTTTTACATATAGAGATGTGGATTCGATGACGTCGGTTCCATTTTTAACATGTATATATAATGTTCTCGATTTTTTTCCGATACTCTCTTCTTGATTGAAAAGAAAGCGGATAGAAAATTTATTTATTCTAATGAGAAAGGGATATTAATGATCGTTTGTTGAAACGAGCATTTGTTCTTTTATCTCGGTGTGTTTAATTTAATTCATTTCGCGAATTAAAAAGCCAAGCGCGATTCGTGCTCGTGTCCAGTGACACGCGGACGCGTGCTCAGACCTTTGGACTTATTGGGAGAGCCCCTACTGGCCCCGTGGCATACGAACCTACAGACCGAGCGAGACGAGTGTGCTCCCAAATCATTTCGGGCCCGAGCGGAGGAAACGTTGAGTCCGAAGCGGCCGATTCTCCATCTCTCGCCTTTCGAACTTTATGCGTGTGTATACGAGTGCGTACGGATAAACAATGGCGAGCTCGCCCCGGGTAACGAGACCTCGGCGAACATTCGGCGCAGCCTTAGGCCTCGCAGCGCGTATTAAAGATCGAAATTACTTCCCGGGTTGATCTCGAGAACGACGAGTGGCTCTCAAATGCATTTAAAACGTAATAACAATCTTGTAAAAAAAATACTAGTTACATATATATATATACAGGTTGTCCTATTTTAAAGGACCCACTCAAATATCTCAGAAACACTGCGTTAAATCGAAAAATATTTCAAACAAAAGTTGTGTGGCTTTAAGGGGGCCATAAGATGGTGACAATGATTTGACCTTGGAAAATCATTTGAAGGTCATGTGAAGGTCAACTTTAAAATGTTAAATAGAAACCCCCATTTTTTATTTAGTATTCTTGTAGCTGACATCGAGAGCTTTCCAAAACACTATAATAAAGTATTTTTTCATAAAGTACTTTTTGAGTTATTTTATATTTTAATCTGACATATTTTGATATAAAAAATAAAATATTTCGTAAAATATTCAGTTTTCAATAATTTTACCGTAATACTTCTATGTACAGAATAATAAGACAAATTAATTAGTGCCAAAAAAAAAACAAATAATTGTTTAAAAAAATACATTGTAAATAATTTTCTTAAAAACAATTTTTTTTTTATACTAATTGATTTGTCTCATTATTCTGTACATAGAAGTATTACGGTAAGATTATCAAAAATTAAATATTTTACGAGATATTTAATTTTTTATATCAAAATATGTCAGATTAAAATATAAAATAACTCAAAAAGTGCTTAATAAAAAAATACTTTATTATAGTATTTTGATGCGTTGCTACAAATTGGTAATATCGCTCGTTACGCTCGCTTTGCCTGCATTACTTAGAGATTGCGTTTGAATCACGCGCGTAGAAAAGAAAGAGAGAGAGAGAGAGAGAGAGAGAGAGAGAGAGAGAGAAAAGAAGTAATCTTTCGAATGAAGGTAATAAAATCTGTAGAATCTTGCATCAAATTTTAAAAGCCCACAAATCTTTTGCGAATATTGGGAAGCAAAAAACCGCTTTTTTCTTGTACCAAATACCGAAATAAACAACGATAGAATTAAAAGTTCTGATCTGAATACGCGCTGAGATGAACGAGAGGCGATAAAATCAAAAGAGATCACACTTTGCTTATTTCCTGTAAAAAAAAAAAAAAAAAAAATGACTTTTATATTTTAAAAGCATTTGAATGAAAGCAAAATGAAATATATTGGAAATCTGAGAATTATACTTATATATTTTTGATATGTGCAATATACGAAAGAGAGAGAGAGAGAGAGAGAGAACTATAATTGGGTTGAAATTAAACTAGATATTGAAAAATCGTGTTCGAATCTTAACTAATACTTGCGAACGAGTAGAATTGTCTTGTTCATCGAAAGAGAAAATGAAATTTGACTGATAAACATGCCATTGAAATAAATATCGTGATGAATCTCTCGTACATCAGCCACGCGACCGCCAACTTCGCTATCTCGGAGCCTCTTATTCTCTTCCATCTCTTTCTCCGTCTCATCTCGATCCCGCCATCTCTCTATGCTTTCCTCCTATGGAATGCCGATGGCTATCTCGCATCGCTTCCATCCCCTTTCAAAAGATAATCTCTTCTTCGTCTTTCCCCGATCTCTTCAGGGCTCGCGATTCGCCTTTCTCATCACTTCGAGTTACTTCTTTTAGAGACTGTTTATAATAGCCGAGATAATCGTCTGAGATGGGGTGCATCCTCCGAGCATCCATCTCCCCTTCTGTTTCTGCAGCGATGGTAGGATACGTAGCAATTGAATCGACACTTGAATCTTACGTAATTGACGGAATAATGTATTTTTTTACCCGTGGTATTAAGCAGCCGAAGGATCGCGCATCGATGCTGCCTTTGTGGTCGGTAATTGTTACTTAATACATTATGGCTGTGAAAGAGAAACGAGTTTCGACCGCTGGTCGAAATTTAAAACCACGCTATTTTTTACTGCCACCGATAATCAGGTGCTAAGAAGACATCGGGCTTTAGTTATCGCAGATGTCGAGAGAATTCGATGCTCGATAATCATAATTGGCATCAGAACGATTGAGAATAATATTTATTATAAGAATATTTGAGCAATTTTTACAAATTTGTTTTTATATAAATTAAAAATAATAGTAATAATAATTGAAACATATTAAATGTCTGTACGTATCAAGCTTATTAACTCACTCGTCAAACAATATTAAATCAATAATAATTCAACAATTATTTAATAATTTCTTTATAATATCTTGATAATTTTATCATCTTTGTCTGTAAAAAAAAAAAAAAAAAAAAAAAGTGTTTCAATTATATTTCGGCGTGTGGACGTTTCTTTTTTCTTTCTGGAGACAGAAAATTGCGAACTTTAAATAGATTAAATAACCGAGGGATATATTATGGGACGGAGGGGGGCGGGGGGGATAAGTGCGATGGTAATATACATCCGGTGTGTGTTTCAAACTTTCCGTAAAAAAAAAAAAAAAAAAAAAAAAAAACTAGAAGAGACGATCGAGCGCGATTGGTTCCCATCGCTAGGAGCGCAACGGCAGCGGGACCAGCAGCAACTTCTTAGGTTCCCACCAAACCGTGCTCTTCATCTTTGTCCTACTTATCCCCCATGTAGTTCGGATCCTCCTTTACTCGGACGGAGCGAGGCGTATCGCGAAATGCGCTCCTGGGGCGGTGGCGGTGGTTTTATTTTCTCGATGTGCGCGTTGCACCGACTGCAACAGCGTTGCCTGCCGAAGAAGCGGTAGGGACGGGTACCGCGCATAAGAACGAGAAAGTGAAAACTCGGTGAATGTTACGCGGCACGAATTATATAATAAAATGCGCGAAATACATTGATTGTGTACTAAAATGAAATACTCATGGCGCGCGAATCGAAAACACGAGATTTGTTCGCAAAAATCAATTTTTCGCCTCATAATCTCGCCGATTAATATAAAAAAAAAAAAAATCACATTTTATGTATATATAATATTAAAGTTATATCTTTACATATATCACATTTTTTTAGGATGGTACCAAAGATCTGCTTGTTGTCGCGTATCGTTTAATTAAAATTGAAAACAAAATTTTATAATTTCGAAATAATTTTTTATAATGAAAATTGTTACACTATCGTTTCTTTTTTTTTCCGTGTCACATTCTTTTTAATTTAATAGATTTTTATTTGAAATAAAACTCATTGAAACTAACATTCCAATGTCATCTGACGTAACGTGTATGTCGGTGCGATCTTCGATAAGCGTAATCATCAAAATTCGCTATTCTGCATAAGTCGTCTGAAAGTCGTGAAATGACTGTGCGCGAACCGATGCTAATGTTACGTATACAAATGTGTATTCTCGATCGCGTATTTTATCGCAAGTGGAAAATAACAGCGTCGAGTCACGTGCGATGAGCTCGTGATATTTGCGCGTCGACGAGGAATGCACCTTGCGTCGCGTCGGGTCGTAGCATTTCCCGCGACACGCAATCGCGTTTCATCATATTGCCCGGGTATGCGCGCGCCAAAATGGAATACGTGTATCGGGGCGAGAGAGCGGACAGTCGGTTATCTCTTTGTCTCTACTGATATCTACTGTCCGTACGCTTCCTCTCCCTCTCCCCTCTCTCTCTCTCTCTCGCACTCATTCCCGCAACGCTGTTTCATTCACTAAACTGGTTGCGGACACTGGTCGGCCCATTAAGAACGCAAAACCGCAACCGCACGCACGCTTATCAAAATTGCGGCGTTCTTAGAAGCACGGTAATTGGCACAAAGTCGCTAAATTACAGCCGCGTTTATCTCCCGATAATTTACCGCGCCGCATTTTCGCCTGCCCGGTTATATCCGCCGTATTCTCGTGAATTTACGATAACTTTTGATCGGCAATTTTCATCAGCCTTGATCGTCAAATTTTTAACGCGATTGTTTTCGTTCCGAAAGGTGATAAGAGATAGACCGAGTCGCTACTCGGACGGCAATATAAATTGCTGATTTTTGCGCAGAAGCCAATTTATGATAAAGACGGCGTTCGATCAAAAATACAACAACGAGAAATTTAAAGGATCCGCAAAAAACGCAAACTGCCCAACAGCCTGACGTATCTCACACTCGGCGTACGACGTGAAATTACATCTTGTCTCTATCTTTTGCACGCGATAAATACTTTATAATATCGCGCATTTAACTCGTCCAACATTTTGCCTGCCGACGACGCGTAATTACGTTCGCGGAGTATTTTCTGCTTGTTGAGGGGAAGCAGAATCTGTAACAAATGGAGAACACGTACTCCTTCCTTCCATCCCCCCCCTCTCTCTCTCTCTCTTTCTCCCTTCCCGCGCCACCTTATCACACAGTCATTTCTTCGTTGCATCTCGGCGCTCTTTTTGACGCGCGACGGTGTTTCCATCGAGAAACAGGTTACGCATGCATTCCCGCTAAATGCCGTCGTTGCATTTGGGAATTGTGGGCATTCGCGGAATTATGATAATTGGCAACTTCCCTGAGCGCGCCAAATTATCTTCGTTTGTCTGTCGACAATTTGTACCGTGTACGTAATTCCGCTGCAATACAATACGACTGCATACGTCCGAAAAGTATTTCTCGCGTGATTACCCGGGAATTTTTTTCACCCGTTATTTCGTCCAAAAAAAAAAAGAAGAAGAAGAAACTGTCCATAAAATACAAGATTATTATTCGTAGTTCAACGCATACAATTGTCTCGCAATAGATATTTCTCTCTCTCTCTCTCTCTCTCTCTCTCTCTCTCTCTCTCTCTCTCTCTCTGTCTGTCTGTCTCTGTCTCTGTCTCTGTCTCTGTCTGGTATGAGAATTATTCTTAGGTGCAATAGAAGAGTAAAAATTGTTCATATGTTGGAAGCATTGCACTTTATGTCAATTAAAGAAAGAATTGAATATAATGTTTGTATAATGGTGTACAAAATCAGGAAAGGTTTATGTCCGAAATACTTGCAGAATAAAATAGATGTAATACAACATGCAGGAGGAGTAAGTACTAGGCAAGTAGGAAAAATATATATAAATAGATGTAAGACTAGCGAGGAGCAAAAAATGTTATGGTTTATAGGATTAAGATTATATAATGCATTACCAATTGAAATAAAAAATGAAGAAAAAATTCAAAGTTTTAGGAAAAAGTTAACAAGGTATATTATAGAAAAAGAGAGAGAAGCAAATGTACTGTAAAATATAATTAATATAATTAAAGTTAAGTTAGGTTAAGTATTAAGTATTTGTATAATGAAGTGTAGCTACTGTAGCTAATAAATTATCATCAATCTCAATCTCTGTCTCTCTGTCTCTGTCTCTGTCTCTGTCTCTGTCTCTGTCTCTGTCTCTGTCTCTGTCTCTGTCTCTGTCTTTGCCTCTGTCTCTGTCTCTGTCTTTCTCTATCTGTCTCTGTCTCTGTCTCTGTCTCTGTCTCTCTGTCTCTGTCTCTCTGTCTCTGTCTCTGTCTCTCTGTCTCTGTCTCTCTGTCTCTGTCTCTGTCTCTGTCTCTCTGTCTCTGTCTCTCTGTCTCTGTCTCTCTGTCTCTGTCTCTGTCTCTGTCTCTCTCTCTCTCTCTGTCTCTGTCTCTCTCTCTCTCTCTCTCTCTCTCTCTCTCTCTCTCTCTCTCTCTCTCTACGTAGCTTAAAGAGTCTATGAATTGGCAATTTCTTCTGTTACAAATGATTTTTCTGCTTCTAGATGAATATCGTATGATAAGCAAAACATTGGTGACTGTGGACAATGCAATTTGACAAGTATATATTTGTCAAGCGAAAATTTCATTTCACAGCCGAAAAACATCACTGCGCTCCGATTAACGCATTATAACACTACATCGAGAACGACGCGATTGCATCCTCATATGGATGCAGAAAGTCGAGCGAAAGGATGAAACGAGTCCTACCGGCGAACGATTTCGCCCGAGCCGTCCGAAAAGCTTTCACGCGAAATGAATGATCGATCGGCGGATCGAAGAAGCTAAATTGATTGCCGATCTTCTTCCGATCAATATCCCCTTCTTCTAGTTCTCGTGAAGAGATGAGAGAATCCCGAGTCTTTCCGCGAGTCTTCGCGCGTGATTTTTTTCGACGAAGATTTCGTGGCTCTTCTCATCCGGAGACAATGGAGCAATTTCACACAGTAGCGAATCCATTGAATTCGCAAATACTTCATCGAGCCTCGTCTACCTTCGGATGGACAAAATGACTCCACCCTTCGGCGATCAATCTAGTTTCCATTAGCGACTACAATCTGCTTTAACAGGAACGTGTCACTATTATCGAGGGTATACAATGTCGAATAGCGAAGTCGCAGAGTGCTGGGCTTTTCAATTCGCCGCTGCCGTAAATTGAAAACGCTTCATCTCGTCGATAATCGGTGACGCCAGTATTCGATCGATTCCACGAAAGATTTGTTTGAAATTTTTTGTACGAGAAGATATATATATTTTTGAAATTATGTTTTATCGGTTTTTACATTTTTTTTTTTTTTTTTTTTCTTCATCCTCGATCCTCGATATCCCGTTATCTTTTCATTCTCGTAAACATTTTTTCAAAGATTTCATGCTCACTTTCCCGACGGATTTCTCGATCTCATCGATCGACACCGGTGCGAGAGTGCAATCCTGCTCGCGAAATTCCACTTGCTCGCGCGAGTGTCCACCTCTCTTTTTTCCATCGAGCTGGTCGCGAGCTGTCCCTCCTCTTTGCGGTGTATCATTATGGACTCGCGTGCGCTGCCCCCGGTCATTCTCGTCTCATCTTTCGAGCTGGATTCCCCATTTCTCTCTCTCTCCCTCTTTCGCCCGCTTCCGAGATCGCACGCGTGTCAGTGCGTGCGTGCGTGCGTGCGTGCGTGCATGCGTGCGTCCGTTCGCTCCTCTTTTTTTCGGCACCCGTGGCGAACGCGGTCGACGTTCGCCGACGACGGCGGGTATCGGAGAGGCAGGTATCGGACACACCATGTCTGATGGAACGATCGCCCGTACCGCTGATCGATCTTGCCGATCGTCGCGGCAACAACCGCGCTCCTCTTTCGATAGCGCCGTGGAAATTGATGCGATACACTTACATCGAGAGTTAATCGCGCTCTATCCAGAGGAGAGATCGAAATATGAGACGGATAGCATTCGCGCTAAACGTTGCTTTGATGCCCTGACGTTCGAAGGTTTTTTTAAATTTCATATTCACTTGCTGGGATTTTTATTGTTAGAAGGAATATCTTTTTAACGAAAAACTGCCCGAGTCCATCGGCTTCGATATCTCCTTGTATATATTAACAAATAATTATTCACGTATTAAATAAGTAAATTCTTTTACTTGCTGTTCAGTATATTTTTAAATAAGTCTCTCTTTGTACGCTAAGAAAACAATATGTGGAATACAGCTATAATTATTGAAACTATTACATTATAGATCAATGATGTACGAATATAATAAAATAAAATGTAAAAAATAAAATATTTGCCTTTGTAATTTTGCGACAACAGAATAATGCATTAATAATGCAGATGGAGATGCAAATTTTTGACCGTGACAGAAAGTAAATTTAATCCGTGATCGCGAATGGACGCGTTCGTTCTATCGAAAGTCGCGAGGAATCAACTCTGGAAGGATTAGTTTGGATAGGAAATAATAGGGGGCCGTGTTCCTTCCCTTCTTATGTACCCTATTTGTAAAATACACCGTTGCGGGATCGGCGACGGTGGTACACGATGTTAGTATATATACATCTCTCTCTCTCTCTCTCTCTCTCTCTCTCTCTCATCTCTCATCTCGATCCTTCTTTATCTCTTCGACTCTCGAAAAATACATTTGGATCTCCCGAGGATCATCGTCGATCTCTCATTCGCGGACGCATCTCACTCTCTCCTCTACGAAAATCGATCTTCCGGCGCTACCGGAGAACGATCGACGAGTCAATTGATTCGCTCCGCATGACCAACATGGAAATGACTCGTCGCTAAACATCAAAGTGGAATTGATTATAATCCGTTACGAGAGAATCTGCAAGTCAAGTCTCGCAGAATTTTAAGTAAAGGATATTGCATCGTTTCATTGTAAGCGTAGCTGCGAGTAATATTTCTTAGAAAAAGAGTGTTATACTTATCTATTTATACCTGACACAGGACTGAAATTTTTTCTTCTCCAAAATATATAGAATCAGTTATTATATATACGTATACATATATAAATATAGTAGGGATCAAGACTATTTTAAAAATAATTAGTTCAATTTACGAATTGATTGATTTGAGTTTTATACAAATGTTACATATCCAATGTTGTTTTATCTAGGATGATAATAAAATACAATACTTCTATAATATTGGGTTGAGTAAAAAGTCATTGCGTATTTTTTGTATGTTTTTCAAAGTCATTTATTTATATAAAGAACAAAGATCAATCAATGATATATTTTCCGTTTTGTTCGATGACCTTTTGCCATCTTTCGGTGAGCTTCATAATTCCCCGTTCGTAGAAGGACCTGTATTTATTGGCGAAAAACTGGACAAGGTGCTGATTTACCGCCTCATCTGAATTTAACGTTATTCCACGCAAGGAGTTTTGAAGAGAGCGAAACAAGTGGAAGTCTGACGGCGCAAGGTCAGGCGAGTATGCTGGGTGGAGCAACACATCCCATCCAAGCTCCAATAATTTTTGACGGGTCGCCAAAGATGTGTGTGGTCTCGCGTTGTCGTGATGGAACACAACTCCTTTACGATTGACGAGCTCCGGACGTTTCTGGATGACAGATTCGTTCAAACTGTCCAATTGCCGACAGTACACATCCGAATTGATTGTTCGGTTCCTTGGTAGGAGCTCAAAAAACACCACACCCTTCCAATCCCACCACACTGAGAGCATAACCTTCCTCTGATGAAGTTCTGCTTTTGAAGTCGTTTGAGGCGAATCATTACGTCGGGACCAAGACCGTTTGCGTTCCACATTGTTGTAAACAATCCACTTCTCATCACCAGTTATCATTCGTTTTAAAAAAGGATCGTTTTCTTCACGTTTCATGAGCATATCGCACATGTTTATACGCGCCGTCAAATGAACTTCTTCGAGTTCATGAGGAATCCAAATATCGAGCTTGCTTACGTACCCAGCTTCTTTAGGTGGACGTGAACACTTTTTTAGCTGATCTTCAATGTTTCTGCAATCTCTCGTGTCGTGTAACGTGGGTTTGACTTGATCAATGCCTTTATTTTGTCGTCATCAACCTCGGTTGGCCTTCCTGACCGAGGAGCATCTTTGAGATCAAAATCACCAGCGCGGAATTTCTTGAACCAGTTTTGGCACTGACGTTCTTGTAGAGCATCGTCACCATAAACTTTACGCAATTTTTCACAAGCTTGACGCGCGTTCTTCCCTTTACGGAAGTAAAACAGTAAAATATGGCGAAAATGCACAGTTTGGTCTTCCATCTTCAACTTGTAAAATCTCCAAAACTCAACCAAACCGCTCAGTTTTTTTTTAGAATGAAGCTTAAACCGTTAGCTGTTAAACGACAAACATATATGACAAACATATGTGTGAATGACTCTAGTACTGCCAAAACTGAACTAATGCCATCTGTTGCAAAAATACGCAATGACTTTTTACTCAACCCACCATAAAAAACCATATTTTATTGGTACTATCAAATACCACTTTAATTTCTCAAAAGTAAGAAGTATGCTCGGAGTTTCTCGACGTTTCTTCTAAAATGACCAATCTAATTACAAGAAACTACATTTCTGAACTGACAACTAAATTAGGCTCAAAGCTTCTCGTGTCGAGAAGCTGTAATCGTCGTTTTTTGAAACTGGCGATCGAATTAATTTCGATGGATACTGCATTAGCCACGCGGAAGAGCGATGGCTCTTCGGTCCTCGTTAACAACTCCAGAATGATGCTAGATTCGGATAGGAAGCGCGGGAACACGTCCAAGATCGTTTTCAACGATAAATCGAGTGCGCCCCAACAGTGCGCCGAGAAAAGACTTCAAATACACACACACACACAAACATATATACACCCCTGTGCTATACCATCTTGATAATAACCGCCACCCCGCTGTTAGACAATTTGACAACGAATTTGTCTTCCAGCTCGGCGCAAGCTGGCTTCTCCTGTTCAAGTCGTTAGCGTTATCCTATAACGACTTTTATACGAACCGCTTATATGTTTAATTAAAGATCGATTTAACGCCTTCGTCGGCCTTATATTCTATTTTGCGCTTTTTTAATAAGATTATTTGAAAAGTGAATAAAATTTAGTAGTCTGTCAGTGAACAGTCTATACTTTGTACGAACGATATTTCCCGTTAACACATATTTACCCTCTCGTCAATGTATCTTGAATAAAATTTAAGATTATTTGATTCAAGAACGCGTCCTTACTCTTATAGTCTTCCCTAGATTTTTATCGTATTAGAAAGCTTCGAAAAGTTTCGAAAGCCTATTTGAAACTATATGTGTATTGGATGATTAAGCAATAGAACCAAGCTGTAAATTAAATTAATTACGAAACTGTCATTGTTCGAACATTGACATTGTTGTATGACATTTATGTGAAATTCAGATCATGCGCCAATATAATTACGCACGCCAAGCTTACGCACAAGTATAGTAATGAACGGCAAATTAACGGATCAAATAGCATCTTATAATACGAAATTGCCACTTAACGACGGATATAAATTTAAGCGACCGTACACGTGGGTCGTACACATGTGTAGAAGCAATGCTTTAATTGCGCAGCAATATATTCAAAGTCGCTTCAAAAGAACGAACGATAATTAAATATTCGTTATCGACGAATTTTTTTTATAAGATTCAGTAAATTAAACACGTTCTGTGCGCTTCAATGTTATTATTGAGACTGCAGACTTATTTACGAGATTGATTCGATTAGCGAGTCCGAGATTAAAGAAACGGGTCTATCGGATTTTCAGGATCGATCGCGTCGCGCTACCGATACGTAAAACGATAAAAATGACGGGATAAGGGAGACTAAGATGGAAAGCATGTTAACGTATGCGAGTTAGCAGGCAATTTGCGTAAGTGTCGGGAAAATAATGTCGATGTGCGGCCGTGTAATCACAACAATACTTCACGATTGCTCTTTTTGGTTCTTGTGGTTCGCGTGAACAAACGATCAGCGCACATAATCACGTTTTTAATTAGCTCTTGGATTGTTAACGAGATTTTCATACCCGTATTTTCTCGATTAATTTTTGTTAAATCGACGATGCAGATTTTTTTTTTCAAAATTATTTGTTAAATTTTATATATTCAAGGACGATGTAAAGATCATGGTAAAAACACTCGCGTTATAATATGACTCTATAAATATTTTAACAACTTAATAGTTATAATCGATCATTATATTTTTTGTTAATATCAATTATCTTATAAAGGTCGACGTGTTGCAGGAAATTTATCTCTATCGCCTGTATAAGAGAAGCATCTGATCCAGAGATGTATTTCAGTGTAGTCTACTATCAGGCGTAGGTAACACCATGAAAGTCAGATCTCTTGTTGTGACTACACATAAGCATTTCATCCTAATAATATTTATATATATAATTTAACTCTTAAGCATTTGTATTATATTTAACGATAATGTATATAAACACTTTGTTATTTATTGGCATTATTATTTAATTCATTTTCAACTAAACAACATATCGTTACATAATCAATATGCATTTAATGGCTAGCATTGTAATTATTAAGATAACGATTTATTTACGCAAGAGTATTTATAATCAATATTTGTGCTCCAATTTTATTATCTCATTTCGTTCCACGCGCGCTAAGAATGACATTACTCAAACCGTCGTCAAATCGCTTCATGATACACACATCCGGATATATATCGCTTCTGCAAATTTCTTCAATATATTCTTCCATTTGCGTTCGATAGTGTCGCATCGCAGAAGCGTTAACCGCGATTATTTTACTGCCACGTGCCCCGGACTCTCCTATGTCTTTGCCGCCTTGTCGTTTCTTATTATCGTACGAGCCGACGGAGACGAATGCAAGCCATTGAACGAAGACGGTGATACCGAAGATTGCACCTGTCTGTCGCGAGAGCAAGGTGCAAGAGCGAAGGTAGCCGCTCGTGCCGCGCGATAGCGAGCTAATGAGCTTCGCGGCATGTATTTCTGCGGCTGCGCATGACATTCATGCCCGCACGCATATCTATATCAAACGTATGAATTCGTCACGATAAGGAAATATCTGAAAATTATTTATCAGAATTTCACGTTCGCGAATTACATATAATCCGTACGCATGCAATATTTTCTCATAATTGTAGGAAATTTTCCGCGTATAAAGTCGTTGTGTGCGTTTACGAAATCTCCTAACAATAAGAGATGATGTTAGGTGTACAACTTTGCTTCCGCCGTTTTCCTATAGATGGCTTTAGCGGTAAGTAGCGGTCGAAATAAATAGATCATAGACGTCATGCTATAAACTTGGGCATCTGTCAACATAACCCCATAGAAACATTAGTCGATTTGTGTCTGCATCATGAAGTTATTCTCGATTGAAAATGTCAGTTTACGAGCCAAATTCTCGTCATTTGCGGGAGGTTTTAATTTTCTGCTTCAATATGAAGAAATCTGCGGCTGAGGCTAATCGAATGCTCTCAAATACTTATGGTGAAGCCGCTATTAGTGAAAGAACGTGTCGTGAGTGGTTTCAACGCTTCAAGAACGGTGATTTTCACGTCGAAGACCGGCATAACGGTGGAAGAGAGAAGGTTTTCGAAGATGCAGAATTGGAGGCATTACTTAATGAAGACTCGAGTCAAAGTCAAAAAGAATTGGCACGATCATTGGGAGTGGACAATACTTTGAATCATAAATGTATAACCAGTTTTTTACAATAAAGCCTCGAATTTCGTCAAAAAAACGGCGGAAGCATTACTACAAGCATTAATACAATATTTAATTTGGGATTTTGATAAAAATCCGCTTACAGTATAATATCAATTCTAATGCTTTATATTGTGTGAGAGATGAAAATAATTGATGAGTCGATTATTTTTCTTCTAATCTCTACTTTAAAACATCACTGTTAACCGTTCGTGTTTTTCAAGATACGAAACCCCGTATCACACCTGATGTGCTCTCGATACAGGATTCAAGTAACGACTATAAATACAGCCCTTAGTGGCGTGCGAACAGCAGGTGCACGACCTCTTCATGATCGTATAAGACGCTCAAAATTCTCCGTCTCTCTCGGACACCCCCCTCCCTTCCCCCCACCCCCACCCCTCATTCTCTTTCACGTTGCGCGCATCGTTGGTACCGAGACTCTCGGGTCCACTTCCGAATTCTCGTGATAATTAGAGCCTACCCGGCAGTGAGGCTGCCAGTGGTGACATACATGCCGAGAATTTAATGCCCGGCTATTATTGTCGTTAAATTGTGCGGCGTATTTTCGTCGCTCTTCGTTCGTCGAGGTAAAATATGAAAATCAAACCTGTCTGTGTCTGTCAATAATGCGGGTATCGCGGTTACATTGAAGCGAATTTACGCATCGATTAACTAACATTTTACCACCTTGAGTCTTTGAAAACGGTATATATTTATAATATATTGTTATTTGACACAATTTTTCATTGTTCATCAAGATTGCGGATTTAAATATTATTAATTTTTTTTCTCATCTGGAAGAAATTGAATCTATGTTTAAGAGAGAGAGAGAGAGAGAGAGAGAGAGAGAGAGAGAGAGAGTGCTTGCGCACTTTTTATATACATAACTCGCTCAACGAGTCAACATCGTAGCGAGCATTGTAATAAGTTTTTATGTTAATTTGTATTATCCGTATAATTATATGAATGCTTTATTAAATTCGTAAATTACGCGGCGAGTGTGTGCGCGAGGCGCGTTTTCCTTTTTCGCTCAAGATACATCCATTATTCTCTTCCTCTCCAAAATATCCCGTCTATCCTCCCTTCCGTCTACTCTCTCCCCCGCTCTGTAAGGCTCTCGATCTTCCCCTTCTTCATTGCTCCCGCTTCCTCCCCCTTCCAACCATCCTCTCTATCTCTCTCCTTCCCGCACGTGCGTACGTGCGCGCGCGCGCGCGCCTTCGGACTTTTTTCCTGTTTTTACGCACCGCTCGTTTTTTCCCTTCCGAAATATAATTGGCGGTGCGATGCACCTGTCTCCCTTTCCCTCTCCACCCTCTGGCTCCCCGTCTCCCCCCGCAATCGTCCACTTCTCCAGAGGAAGACCGTGAGTCCAGCTTCGGCGAATCCTGGACGCGTGCCGGCAACTCGCTAACTCGCGGTTGCCGCAGACGGGAAGCGCTAATCGTTCGATATCTCGGGTTTATTGCTTAACCCTTATATAGCAGACCCAACGCTTGTAACGTAATAAACGGAGAGCGGGTCCGATTATTAATCAACCATTAGTGTGCACTTTTCGCGAAAAAAAAATAGAAAGCTAAAGATTATTTATTGAATGTGTTTCGCGTTTCAAAATTTTGTTTATTAAGATAAATGCGCATTAAGAACATTAATGAACAATGAAAGTGACGATTTCGTTAAAGAGATTGAAAATTTCAATCTTACCGGTAGTTTTAATATATTTTTATTTAAAAAAACTTGAAGGAATATATTAAAACTATAATTTTTTTCAACTTTTTTAGATTATTTCTATATTTGCAAAAATATTATGTATCCGTTAGTTGTCCGATTTTACATTCACCGATTTTCACGTTTGTAGATGAATCGACAAATCGATCGCCGGCGGATAAAAGTTGGCACAGCTACGCAAGCAACATCTCTGCGGATTAAAACGTACAAAAGAACCTGATCGCCGACCAAGCTCAGCCTTTGCCTGTACATTGACCTTAGATCTCTCTATTGTTGTTTAGGCTACCGAGTCCACCGTATTTGTACAAACGCGATTTATTTTACGAGAACACTCTTTTCCGCACAAAAAGAATAAAGTCTGTAGAGATTAATTATCATCGATCTATCCGATGCTTTCATTTTTATTTCAATTATCAATATTATTTGAATTATCTGCCTTTTTTTAGCAAGAAATGTGCGACAATCGTATGAAGTAAACCTTCATATTCTGAGTTTCGTGTTTATAGCACACACTGCATGCATTTCCTAATACAATGACATCAATTTCCGGAGGTGGGGGGCACCACGTTTAATCGATTATATTAATCAAACGAGTCGTTATCCCTCTTCTTTATCAAACACGAAGGATGTTCGGCGAGGGGAATACACGGAGAAGAGGAGGGGGCTGCGCCGCTCGTTTCCTTCGAGAAAACTTCTTCAAAGAAACGGATTCGAGACGGTCCCCGTGCCAGGACGGAGGACGGGCCCGTTTCTTCATCCAGTCTTCATCTTCCTTTCATTCTTCTTTTTATCTGTCTTCCTCGTCCGTTTATCCCCCGGACCCGGTTCTCTTGGTAGTCCGCAGTTTCTTTCATAACAAAGTAGAAATCATCCAGGGCTCCTTTTCCTGTACTTTGGCTCCACCCTCTCTGTCTCCTCTTCCCTTCGTCCTGCGACGATAGTATTCATCCACAGCCATCCATAGAAAAGTGCCAAAGTGTTCCATTTCGTGTCAGATATGGAGATTTATTTCTACGATTGGAACGTGTCCTCTTTCTTTCTCTCCTTCCCCCGCTTTCTCTTTATCCTTCTCCCTTCCATATCGAGGGACCATTATTGTAAAGAATCGATCGTGTCATACCGATATCCATTTCTTACGGACGATCCCGTTGCTTTCACTGACGTCGGACGGTATAAATTTTTCCCCGGCTTCCTTTCGTTCTTTCTTTTTCACGTCCTGAAAAACGCGCGAGTTTCTTTTCAATTAAATCTTGCGTAACACGACGAACTTACGACTGTCGATGGTGCACTTTACGCGATAAAAAGTAATATAAACGCATTTATATCTGTAGATTGATTTCCTTTATCCATTCGGGCAGAGACTCACGTGTGTTCCAAATGAAAGACGAGGGTCGTTTCTTGGGACTTCTTTACTTGCATCTTGAGAATTATATGACTGTGCGAAATAATATTCGATGTTGAAACCGATACGAGTAATCGTTACATTGAAACAAATTATTCCTATTCGATGCTTTGCGATACTGGAAAAATTTTAATTTCAAAATCGGAATGTATTTATTTAATTTTACGTATTAGTTATATAGAATAGTTGTGGAATAAATAATTTTCCGAGATTATAATATACGTGTATTGTGCATTATAATATACGTGTGTTATGCATAAATTCCGTAATATACAGGGTGTCCCATTTTAAAGGATCCACTCAAATATCTCAGAAACACTGCGTTAAATCGAAAAATGTTTCACACAAAAGTTATGTGGCTTCAAGAGGGCCATAAGATGGTGACAATAATTTGACCTTGGAAAATCATTTGAAGGTCATGTGAAGGTCAATTTTAAAATCTTAAATGGAAACCCCCATTTTTTATTTAGTATTCTTGTAGCTGACATCGAGTGCTTTCCAAAACACTATAATAAAGTATTTTTTCATTAAGAGTTACTTTTTGAGTTATTTTATATTTTAATCTGACATATTTTGATATAAAAAATTAAATATTTCGTAAAATATTCAGTTTTCGATAATCTTACCGTAATACTTCTATGTATAGAATAATGAGACAAATCAATTAGTATAAAAAAAAAATTGTTTTTAAGAAAATTATTTACAATGTATTTTTTTAAACAATTTGTTTTTTTTGGCACTAATTAATTTGTCTTATTATTCTGTACATAGAAGTATTACGGTAAAATTATCGAAAACTGAATATTTTACGAAATATTTTATTTTTTATATCAAAATGTGTCAGATTAAAATATAAAATAACTCAAAAAGTACTTAATGAAAAAATACTTTATTATAGTGTTTTGGAAAGCTCTCGATGTCAGCTACAAGAATACTAAATAAAAAATGGGGGTTTCCGTTTAAAATTTTAAAGTTGACCTTCACATAACCTTCAAATGATTTTCCAAGGTCAAATAATTGTCACCATCTTATGGCCCCCTTGAAGCCACACAACTTTTGTTTGAAACATTTTTCGATTTAACGCAGTGTTTCTGAGATATTTGAGTGGGTCCTTTAAAATGGGACACCCTGTATATATATATATACAAAAGCTTAAGAAATTAATTGAAGATCTCACTTTTTTGTATCCTGCATAATTTATTCATAATAATCCCGTCTTTAAATAAAAAATGTCTTTGTACAATTGACAAGTGAGCGAGCATAAGATAATAACTATTAGAATAGACGCAGATACGTAACAATAGTAGTGCAATCGTTATTATGCACCTAGCAAGTTACAAGTTTTCCCTCCCCTTTCCTCAAGTGAAGCAACGCATACATTACATTAAAGCAACTTGCAATTTGCAATTTATGCCTGATGTTACGTGTATGGGCGACATAACAATTGTGTCCGAAGTGGCCACGTTTTTTTAACAATAACAGACTCCGCCGTTCCCGGTATCGACGATACGCGGTACGATAAATTACGTATGCATATATGCGGCTAAGATACAGACACACGCACGCGTGTATGTAGGGGTGAACCGGCACGACGCGGCAATGGCTAATCTCTATTTGCATCCCCGAATTTCGACTCGATCCAGAAACCTGACTGCTCCCCTGATTTTCGGCATTCACGTGGCATATGTCGCCCTTGCCCAGGACTCGGGATCTCGATACGTAGACCGTGATCCGGCATAACTGTACTGATATCGTATATAGCGACGTCAGGGGTTCTCAAATGGAAGAAGCAGTTTCTCGACGATTTGTCAAAAAGTTTCAATATTATTATTCAAAAGTTACAAATTGATCGAGAACCTTAATGTCTTAGATTTCGCGTATATCAGAAGCGAGTCTCGGAACGACTTTGATCAAATTCTGATTAATTTAATTGGAGAGAATTGCCTACAAATAAAAATTATGTAATATCGTTCCCAATTAATTTAATTCTTCTTCCCATGTACGTCAAATAATGAAAAATTAATATTTTTCCCTATATTAACAAAATATTGCAGATATTACCGATAAGTTAATCAAAGTTTGTAATTTAAGTGATCCTCGTGAATATAAAACGCGTCGTGTATTAAAAGTGTGATATAAAAATTGACCTTGTATGTGAAAAGGACGCGAGCTATTTTTTTTTCAATCATATTTATTCATTTCGTTTATATAATTTACAGTTATACTTGTATTTAATTCTAGAGCGACACGCGATGACGGAGAGAAGAAGGCACGAGTCTCTTAGTGACGATAGCGATAAATCACAGGCACTCGTTAGCGCACCGCGAATACATTAAGTGACACGACAGTTTTACTCGCGCGTTTTCCCGACGTGAAACACAATATGAGATCCGTTGTCCTCGCGTGCGAACACGCATGTGCAGACGCTCGTCCTGATAGACGGAGGGTTACGCGGCACCCCTCGCGCACGAGCGCGGTCACGACAGAGGAGCGAAGGGACGAAGGGAAAGGAGGAAGGTGTACACGGCAATCGGGAAGTGAGAAAGAGAAAGAGAGAAAGACGGGAGGTGGTGTCGGCCGTGGGGTCGAAGGCACAAAAGAATAGCGTCGCATGCCACGGAGCTGAATCCACCCCTAAAATTCATTCTCCTTCGCCGCTCTCTCTCTCTTTCTCTCTCACGTGTGCAAGGTTGCCCGAACCTTACAAAACGCTCCTCGCGACGAAAGACGTCGACGTGCCGACGAGTGAATCGATTTCCGTATCAGATCTTGGTAGCAATCGCAGAGATTCGCACACACATACATTTCATATATAATAAATTAAACGTATTGTCGAATTAGAGATTGTAGAGTAAATTGTAAAATACAGATGGTACAGATGTTAATCGTTGATGTAAATAATTTTATTCGCCATAATACTCGAGACCCCGCGTTCCCTCTCACATTCGTTTAGCTAGAGGAATACAAAAAATTAATTTCGTTGATTTTGTAAAAATATTGAATAAGTATATAGACACATTCTCTTTCGCCCACTTTCGTCGATAGCGAAATTAACATTTCAATATGAAACCAGATGAGAATAAATGCCGTGACTCTACAAGTGGTTGGCGATAGGCAGGAGAACCACTGTTCACATTATTGATGAGTGCCGTGCAGGGTGGTTGGATGAGTCTCGGGATATTTTTGGGGTGGGCAACAGGCAAGAGTACTCGTAGAGGGTGCCCCGAGCTTTTTCGGATCGGGTCGCCGCTCAGACGCGACGCAGCGCGAAGAGGGGAGGCCAGAAATCGAATGTACCGGGGAGCGGCAGTCGGGGGGAGGGGAAGGTACAGTGAGGGGAAAGAGAGGGGGGAAAGGGAGGCAGAAACCATCTGCCCGCATATGTTATGCCCATGCGTATGTCGAGCCGCGAGCCGTAAGAGAAAACCGCTCGTCCGAGACCGGGAACCGCCGACTGTCTGTCCGACGAGAGGAAGTCGGAAACGAACCCCGTCACCTCCCCCGAAACACACGAGGAAACGAGTGTTTCCGTAATTAGGAAATGTAGTGGGAAGAGGAAAATTGTGCCCCCCCCCCCCCCCGGGGGTTGGCTCGTGTCGGCACGAAGCGGCACGTTTTGATTTTATTCTGGGCCTCGCCACGATGGCGCTCGACGCCTATACTCACGCATTTTAATTTTTATCCCTTCGAGGCAATAAACTTTTTTAATAATCTCGCCCAATCAAATTTGTTTGGTAACATAAAATCGTAAAAAAATTTTCCCTCAATCATTTAAATATTTAATTTTATTAATAAAATAATTTTTTCGCTTTATTCCCCCCACTCTTTTTATTGTTCTAAATATATCTTTATATCGTATGACAAATTGTGTAAAAGCTTGTGGCAAGGATCTATTTAACACTCGGTACGCGATGGACAATGTGCAAATATCCATGACATGAGAGAATGTGATCAGGTGCAACTTAATAGTTGATTAATTAATTATTTTTATTATATTCTTACAACGAGTATATCGGACTCAGTGTCGACGATCGATATTTCATATTGCTCAATTTCGCGGTGAGTCCAGGTGCAAAATTCGTTACTCTCACCTGCGTTGCACATCGTTGCAGATCTGCAAGTCACAACATAAATGCACTTCATTAACGATGCCGGCGTAAAAAGTTTTTTCGGATCATTACCAATCAATCGCTCTTTGTCAATCTACATTCTGTTAGATATTAATTTCTCAAAGTCTCCTTTCTCTACCAATGTGTGCTATTCATTTTTTCATTATTCGTTTTGAAATATCTTGCAACACTTTACATCATTCCGCATCTTCCATAAAAAAAAAGTTTACTACACATCGATTAAAAAAATTTGCCATCAAGATAATATTTATTAATATTTTCAGGGATATCTTGCATATATTAGGTATACAACTTTGCTTCCGCCGTTTTTTTCCCGAAATTCGAGGCTTTATTGTAAAAAATTGGTTAGGCGTTTCGAAATTGCTTGTTGAGTCACTCCCAATGATCGTGCCAATTCTTTTTGACTTTGACTCGAGTCTTCATTAAGTAATGCCTCCAATTCTGCATCTTCGAAAACCTTCTCTCTTCCACCGCTATGCCGGTCTTCGACGTGAAAATCACCGTTCTTGAAGCGTTGAAACCACTCGCGACACGTTCTTTCACTAATAGCGGCTTCGCCATAAGTATTTGAGAGCATTCGATGAGCCTCAGCCGCAGATTTCTTCATATTGAAGCAGAAAATTAAAACCTCCCGCAAATGACGAGAATTTGGCTCGTAAACTGACATTTTCAATCGAGAATAACTTCATGATGCGGACACAAATCGACTAATGTTTCTATAGGGTTATGTTGACAGATGCCCAAGTTTATCGCATGACGTCTATGATCTATTTATTTCGACCACTACTTACCGCTAAAGCCATCTATAGGAAAACGGCGGAAGCGAAGTTGTACACCTAATATCAATTTTTCATGCTATAATTGAGATGGGGTTAAAGAGCGCGCGTGCCCCGATTTGCCTGAATGGTGGACAAAGATTGAGAAAGAAAGAGAAGGAGAGATAGAGAGCGGTCTCCGGGAAAGATCGTCCTGTTCCCTTTAAAGCTCGAAGAGAGGAGAACACGACGCGACGGTCGATCGTTGCATTGTGATGCGCGGACCGAACGAACGGGGAACGAGATCCCGTTCGCGCGCGAGCTCGAAGCGAACGAGGCAGGCACCCTAAAGTGCAGCTGGTCTCACGTCACTCGTTCCGGGGCACACGAACGAAGTGCGCTCTCGTAGTCGTCTCTTCTCGCACGGTCGTTGTTGCGTATCTGCCCTCTCCTTTCCAACAGCCGGTTTCTTTCAACCGATAGGATGGACGAGGACGAATGATCGCAGCCACGCTTCGGCCACGCGACTTCGAGCCACACAGAAGCCTCCTTCTTGCACTTTACATGCCTGTAGGTCGGAGGTTGTAAGTTGTAACCACACGCGCGCGTATCTCTCGATAACAATCGAAATGAGTCTCGATTATTGCGACATTACGTACGCTGATAATTATCTTCTTTTCTCTATATTTCCCAAGCGAGTTACACCGTTCGTTTACAACGACTGTTAATATTTGCTTCGGCTACGATAAATACAAATTATATAGAGAAAAACAAGTTTTAGAAATCGTGATGTGGAAATACAAATAATAAAAAATTTTAAATTTCATATCGTATGGATATAAAAGCGTAGACAAAGAGCAGTCGAATAAAAATAATTATGTTATTTTCAATCGTTTAAATTGGCAAACTGAGCTTTATCTTAAAACTGCGAAGTATCGAAAATATTATTTACGATAAATCAAAGCAGCAAATAATATATAACGGTAAAGAAATTAATGCACAATGAATCAACTCTAGACGGCGAAGGCGCATCGAGAAAAAAAAATTGTTAACTTGACTAAATTCGTTCAACTAATTACTATTTCTTTAATTGAAATATTTTAATATTTTAAGTCAAATACGACATATTGAATAATTAAATCCAACATGAGGTATATTTTATTTAAATAGTTAAATATTTCAATTAAAGAAATACAAAGAAATAGTATAATTAGTTGGACGAAATTAACTTTCTTTTTTTCTCTCCGTGCACTTGCGATCTACGCGACATCAATGCGAGACATTAAGAGCGATGCATATGGTTCCTTCCGAGAGGAAACCGTCGCGGCTGCCGTTTGATTACTATCATCGTCGTATATATCCTTGAAGAGCACGACAGTTGGTTTCTTGTCGCGAACGATCGCGTCGTATACCTTCGACGAAACGACGCGTAAGCGTCGCGATGGCATTTTCGCGCCGAGGGTTGGTACAAAAAAAAAAAAAAAAGAGAGAAAGAAGCGTGAGATCCATCGGCGCTACGGATTAGTCACCGCGCGAGTTGAACGGACTACGTGTGGCAAAAAAAAAAGGGAGAGAGAGAAAGATAAAAGAGTGAAAGAGAGGAAAAAAAAAGAGCGATTTCTTCTCGGTTCTTTTCTGCGCCCTTTTTTTTTTTTTTTTTGACAAACCCTCGAATCCCGGAGCAGGAAACGGCTTGGACTTTTTGCGCCTTCGAACCTTTTATTATCGAAGCGGTCTGAGTTATCTCAACTTTTAACGGCAAGAGAAAAGGAGACCGCGTCTACCCCCGAATACTCGCGCGTGAAAAAATAAAAAAAGGATCACTTTCGTTATCCTAAAGCGCAACGGTACCGCGGTTTGCTTTCTCATTTTTGAAGATTCAGTAATCAGCATTAAGATAACAGAATCGATATGACAATCGAACGTTTTAATCTCTGCTTAATCTAGGAATACTCCCAATGGCACGCATGTTCTAATTATTTTGATCAAAAGACGTTATTACATAGATATTATAAATATATCATTAAGTTACAAAAATATAATTTTAATATAATTTAATAAATATAATTTAAAAAATTTAATACAACTTTAAAAATTAAAGAAACCTAATGTATATAATCGTGAAATAAGATAACATTCTATTACATTTCTTTAATGGAAAATCATTTGAAGGTCATGTGAAGGTCAACTTTAAAATCTTAAATGAAAACCCCCATTTTTTATTTAGTATTCTTGTAGCTTGCCTCGAGAGCTTTCCAAAACATTATAATAAAGTATTTTTTCATTAAGTACTTTTTGAGTTATTTTATATTTTAATCTGACATATTTTGATATAAAAAATTAAATATCTCGTAAAATATTTAATTTTTGATAATCTTACTTCTATGTACAGAATAATGAGACAAATCAATTAGTATAAAAAAAAAATTGTTTTTCAGAAAATTATTTACAATGTATTTTTTTAAACAATTATTTGTTTTTTTTGGCACTAATTAATTTGTCTTATTATTCTGTACATAGAAGTATTACGGTAAAATTATCGAAAACTGAATATTTTACGAAATATTTTATTTTTTATATCAAAATATGTCAGATTAAAATATAAAATAACTCAAAAAGTACTTAATGAAAAAATAGTGTTTTAGAAAGCTCTCGTTGTCAGCTACAAGAATACTAAATAAAAAATGGGGGTTTTCGTTTAAAATTTTAAAATTGACCTTCACATAACCTTCAAATGATTTTCCAAGGTCAAATCAATGAAAGCATCTTATGGCCCCCTCGAGACGTAACAACTTTTGTCTGAAACATTTTTCTCTTCCGGGCTTGGTTTTTAAGATATTTTCCTGAGGAGATTAAAATGGGACACCCTGTATATTTAATTGTACAATAATAATCTAATTCTTTCATAATTGATTTGATATTTAAAATTTCTTTTTACAATGGATACACTCGCTATTACGATGTTATGATGATACTTTTCTCTGAAGAGAGGCACGAGAAGATTGTATACCGCCGCTACAAAGAATTTAACATCGCAAAAATCGCATTTTGTTACATGAAGACGCTCGAGTATCGTTTACAATCGAAAAATCCGAGCAAAGTCAGCGAGGGATACAGGAAAAAGGAAAGAGAGAAGAGGTAGATCGAGCAGGCTGATCGTATAATTTTGCACATTGTAAAGCCCAGCCCGTGACGGGGTGGACTCGATAGAGAGAAAGGGAGTAGAATTACCTTTCGTAACTGAATAGAGCGCACCTACGTAGGGGCACGTAGGACGAGTTGTATAGCGGAACTATAAGTGTGCCTCGAATCAGGATCGGATATGAATCAGTTTTTTTATAATACAGTCCTCGTGTACCGTTAAAATCGGATGTTCCTCACAATTTATGTATTTTGAAGCTTATTTCTCCACAAACTTTCCTTTTTTTTTTCTTGATCAAAAAATTTTAATTTTTATCATCATTTTATTAGAATATCTTTTAGAAAAAAAAAAGGCTATTCTACTCATTATATGTTAAGAAAGATAATATTAAGAATAAACCTAAACGTATGTTAGATTTTTTTATAATATCTGAAGCAATCTTGATTGCATTACACGAAGATTATTAAACCTGCGACAGAACGGAAGTGCAGGCCGTTCGTCAAAGAGAAACATCCTTTGTACGAATTTATGACTTCGAAATCCGCCCCTGCAACGGAGCATGGTGCGTAACAGAAGTGCGTAGGCATTGGTCGTGCACACGTGCAGGGGCACGCGTCGTGACAAAGGGCCCGCACTGATCCACCCCCTTTCTCTGCCTCATTTTACTCCCCGCCGCCACCATCCCTCCTCTTCATCCCTCTTGCCACTGCATTCTCTGTGCGACCCGACGTGACTGCTCGGTCGCTTAACGCGGTCTAGGTTGAAAGCGTTCGTCTTGTTATTAGCGTTTTTTTAATCACGTGGGCCCCCGCGGCTCCGCATCGGGCTCTGCGAATTTTACGCGTAACGCATGGTTAAAGTTCCGCTCGCGCTGTGACTTGGCCGGGGAGGCATCGGGGGACTTATTGCTTTTACCCCATCGCACCGGAAGAGCGAGTCATGCTCGTACCATGCGATGACGATCACGTATACCGAATGAACGCTACCTGGACGCTTCACGATCGATACTCGAATGTAAGCAATAACATTTGAACTTTACGCGCGATGAATTTTTTTAGTAATTTAAGACAGGAGAAAAATAATGTGTATTTCCATAAAAGCGATAGAATGAAATTCCCAGATTCCAAACGGAAGAGAATTTAAATTTAAATGTAAAGAAGTGTAAAAGAGGAAGGCTCACGTTCCGTAACGATAAATGCGAACAGACAGGCATTGTCACTGTCGCAATAATACGGCCATCAATAACCTCGGATGGTTTATCCCCTTAACAATAATCACAGAAAATTAGCAAAACCCATTGGAGGAAGAGAGGGGTACCGTATAGCCCCCGTTCGTATAGCTAGTAAGCTGCGATGACGCGCGCGCAGAAAAAAAAAACGAGGAGACCGCGGCCGAATTTATAACGGAATATATAGAGCGCCGACCCTTCTCGCGAGAAAGAAGCCTTAATCTCCTCCTGGTTCCATGGGGCACCGAGGGGGCGAACGGGCGCGCACGCCTCGGAGTCCCACGAGAAGTGCACGGGGATTATGCGCGAGAACGGGGGATCGCCGAGGGGCCCTACCGAGTTCCCTCCATCCTCTTCTCCTCCCCTCCCCACCCCCCTTCCTCTCTCCCCGTCATCCATTGTTGGGGATCGTTCGGGAAGCATAATGCCTCCGGATGAGCCTGTAAACTTATCAGTCGGACGGTCGCGAGCCGGCATCGATGCTCGATAATATCGAAACACCGTGATATACAGCCTAGCGGGAAATGGGTCGAGCAAGGGATGGAAGGAGGAGAGGAAGGAGAGAGAGAGAGAGAGAGAGAGAGAGAGAGAGGATGATATCCCGATCGCGCGCCTTCGTCTGGATACGTAAATCAGGATCAGAGATCACTTTGTGCTCTCGGTGGTCGGCGCGTAAGGAATTCTCGCCTTTGAAAAGATTTGATTCCATTTGCGCGCTACCACCGGATCAACATATCTGGAAACTTTACGGGTGTTCCCGAGCTTCCCTAAGTTTCTGCGAGAACGCGCGCGCGAGATTTCGGCTCTACCCTTTATTCTCTTTTAAACTGCAAGCGCTCAGATATATACGTTATCCTCGCAATGATAATCGTAAAATTACGTACGTTTAACGCGCGATAAGACACGATGCTTATAAGTGTCCCCAGCCATGCAACGTTCGGATACACGCGTGTGTAAGCCGCTTTATATTCCTCGGGTGACGTTCTCGTATATATTGTATAAGATTTGGGTGTAACGTCAAATAAATACTGATTATATGCCAGGTATATAAATATGAAACCGAAATTTTTGTATAGAAAATACACGTTTATTGTATGAAAATGATAAAAAATATTTTATTCCAAGTATTGCCCATTGCTAGCTATACATTTTTCCCATCTCTCTGACAATTTGTGGATGCCACGCCAAAAAAAACTGTTGCTCCTTTGAGGCAAACCAGTCATCGTGCCATTTTCGTACATTTTCGTGAGAAGTGAAGCGCTGCTTGACAAGTGCGTGTCCCATCGATGCAAATAAGTAGTAATCGGATGGAGCCAAGTCTGGTGAGTAAGCCGCATGCGAAAGTATTTCCCAACTAAACGCCTCAATCGTTTTCTTGACCGGTTTTGCTGTGTGCAAAATCACTTTGTGTTGCCTTTTTTGATATTCTGGTCGTTTTTCACGCAAAGCTTGATTCAAATCGATCATTTGTTGTCGGTAGCGTTCGGTATTAACGGTTTCGCCAGGTTTTAGCAGCTCGTAATAGATCACACCCTTCTTCCACGTTCTTCGTTTCTCACGTCAAAATCGCTACTTTTGAATTTTTTAAACCACTCAAAGCACTGTGATTTACCAAGAGCATGCTCGTCGTAAGCTTCGACAAGCATTCGATGCGATTCTGCAGCAGTTTTCTTCAAATGGTAACAGAAAATCAATGCTGTCCGCAAATCGTAGTTTCCAGGCACAAAATTCGACATGTTCAACGCTATTAAAAACTATGCTGTTGTATGAAACTTGTATTGTTGTGAGTTGAAAATCTTTATCAGATGTCAAAACAAGAAAGTGGCGCCAATGGCGCGGTTTGACGATAACTACATTGACAGCTAGGACCATCTATGGGCAAATTCCGGTTTCATATTTATATACCTGGTATGAGTCGAGATTACGCGAGAAAAGCAAATTTACGCATCAAAAATTCTTTACATTTGTTCTTCTTATTTTATCTGAGCGGGAAATATTTCATCATATCGTTAATGAACATCATATGCGAGGATTGAGCCTCTTCCCGTTTTCAATGAAAATAATGAGGAAGTGAGAAGGATGCAGTTTCGTCCGAGAAAGATTTTATAAATCATCGTCTTAACCGCTGTTAAGGACTAACCAGTGTCACGTGCAAGCCATTCGCACACGAAATTGCGTTAATCCCCTATGGGAAGAACGGATCTTTCTTGCATGTGGGAAAACCACAGTGCTGTATCGCGTTATTCCCATAAACAGAGATCTTTCCCAGCTGTTGAAAAATCATTACTTCTATCCTATCGCATAGAATCGCTAAATAATTTAAAATATATTACTCAACGTTCATAAAGTATAATATTAACTCTCAGAGTTATATGAGATAATATTTTCTCGAATTGCAGACGCTTTTATTATTTTTTAATAAATAATCATTCGTTTTGAATCTAAAAATAAAATTTTTCGCGAGGAGAGGGAGAGAGAATGGGTAGAGTCCCAGTTTATATAACGTATATTATAAATTCGGGTCACAACGTTTTAATCGTATGGTCGGTTCAGGCTCTCAGGTTTAGGTGCACAAATGCAGACTAGATCTAGGTCGAATCCCTCCGATCCCTTCGGCATAATCAGCACAGCCCCAGGCATAAAAAGCTTTTTTTAATCTCGCGGATGCTTCTCTTAAATTATATAAATTTACGTATGCGCATAAAGACCGCAGTTAAGTACTAATCTAATTCAAATGTTCAGTTCACAATCCAGTTATTTTGCATGGTAACTAGAGTAAATTTTTTTTTATTTAATGATAAATCTTAGTGTTGTTTTTTTTTAACCTACACAATTTTGCCCCTTTTCTATTTTAATTCATGCGTTATATGTTTCACGGATGAAAATAATTGCTAACGAAAGCAAGAATTTTAAAGCGAAAGATCTTATGAAATATATATGTGGGAAGTTTATGTAACGGAACTTTTTGGCTAGTAGGCGATTTTATAAACCGGTTTTTTTAATTTTTTTTTTATTTTTTTTTCCCGAACAAAAATCATATTTCGCATTCGATATGTCATTCTCACGAGCGTACCGCCCCGAAACACGAAACTTCCGCGGCACGACGAGCGTATGTGGCTCTTCCTGTCTTTTACCGCAAGTAGAAAATATACCAGGTGGAATAAATTTTTTTTTTTTTAGAAATTTCTTTTTTTTTTCATGATTACTAAATGCAATTCTTGCAATATTGTAAACTTGCAAATAAAAATGTATAAAATCATTAAATGCCATAAAAAGTTTCAAAAAATCTCATTTTTTATCATGCAGTTTATAATATGTTAAAAAATATAAAATATTATATATATATATATATATATAGAGAGAGAGAGAGAGAGAGAGAGAGAGAGAGAAAGAGAGAAACAGAGAGAGAGAGAGAGAGTTTCTCATATAGTAGCACACAACGCACATGCATATGCACTTTCTCATGATGAATTCTATCGCGTACAACGGCGAAGATTAAAGCAGCCGGTTTTGATAGGGTAAAAATGCAAATTGCGAAACGCATTTTTTTAGTTGGCATGAATATCTAGCACGAGGATCCCTACGTTATCTTTGATCAACAGATAATCACAATATCTCGGTATGAATAATTTTTTTATTAAACGACGGAGAGAGATTTATGTACCGTACAAATATTAGGCAGTTTAATACTTGCCGATTATAAAGAGAGAGAGAGAGAGAGTAACGGAATAGAATATTTCGATAAAATATGCCGGATTGGAACAGACGCTAAACAGATCAACGATATAAATATGACTGTATTTAGCAATATTATTTCCGAGCATGCGTATCGACGCGCGTACGGCAATAAGGGCCAAAGTACATAATAACATGGCCCTCTTTAATCGTGTATCGACCGCCGTTCAATTACGCATTAGATTACCGGGATCACTTTGTCTTTCGTACAGTGTTCCGCGGCGGCGAACGCCACCGGTACGAGAAGCGGTAATTGCGTGCAAGGTACGCACGCACGCACGCACGCACGCACGCACGCACGCACGCATCAATGTGCGCCACGCATTTATTGCTGGGCCCTAGAGACCCACACACGTAGCCGTACACAACCGGCACACGCGCGCTCTCTCTCCCCCGGCATATGGCGCGTACGGTCCCCCTTTTTCAGTTCCGGGGGAGAAGAAACGAGGGGCTGCGGCGCGTGCTGAAAATCCCCACCATCCTTCACTCTTTCTCTTTCTCTCTTTCCCTCTCTCTCTCTCTTCTCTATTCTCTTCCCTTTCGTGGATTCTATGGCCCACGGTTTCGCTCCCTCTCGTTTACAGGCGCCCTTCTCCCTTCTTACTCCAACCCCGCGATCTCACCAACTCGGCGCGGTGCGGCAAGATGCTAACCCATCTATCGATGTCCGCGCTCATTCTCGACGCGGACGCCATGTAGTGCATAGGACGGAAGTATGATTATCAAAGAGAGATGCTGATCATACGTGATCATGAGAATCTCTTCCTTTCAGCGACGGTGAACGCGAGACTCCGGAAGCCTTTGTATTCTCGCCAACGTATTCTCGAATACGTATTTCTGTTTCGTAAATCGACGCGAAATTGTCCAGTGGTTGTGTAAATTACGTGATTCGTGTGGATCGTTGTTGGTTGCGAGTGAAGAAAAGTGAAGAGTGAAATGTCTTCAGTCGAATTGAGTGCGTCGCGAAGTTTCGATAGAATCTTCTTTCTCTTTCGTTTGCAGATATTGAATATTTGAAACGTTTTCTTGTAGAGAAAATATAACAAACTTAATTAATTGTGTCTTGTGCGTATCATTGACAATTTAACATATAAGACACCATTGATTCTGCTAACCTTGCATCGACATTAAAGCCGCGTCAAATTGCGACTATCATTCGTCTAAAGAAAACACCGGATCAATATTTAATCACTAATTGATTGAAAATCCATCGTGCGTTCAACATAAACGATTTGGTGATTGTTGTTAGTGAAATCGAGTTTGAAATGGAAACTTCAATTATGATTTCATCATATATGCAACATGCAGTACGTAGATCAACGTTTTAATGAGGAACTAAAGTGCATCAATCGATAGCAATAAAATATCGATGAAAAACATCATTATGAATGAATGATAAATACGGATAAATTATTAAAACCTAAGTGCCTTTAATCTATAGTGAGATTTCTCTCGTTTTTTTGACAATACGTTATTATTGTATATATAAAAGACGATTACGTTAAATGTATTGTTGGAGAATTTCATCTTTATGGCGAACATCATACCATTTTCATCGAGAGTCGCAGCTTAATTTTTGGTGATTATTGAATTTTGGAAAAAAAGTACACGTTATTTCAAAAATATAAAAATATATTGTATTATTTTTTTATTTGTAATTATATGGCAGCATTATACATGCATTTAATATACATTATACAAACAGATTCTTTCCGGATAGAAATAAATTAGATTTTTATAATTAAGACAATTTTATAATTAAGTATAACGGCAGAATCTGCCGTTTTAAGCCATATCTAGAAAATTATTATTATTCTTCAATTCGGCGAAATTAATCGGGAGCGAACGTGCACGAAAATCGGATTCGATTCTTGATATTATTAGATAGAAAAGTCGGTCGCCTTTTATCAAAAGTAAAGCCGATAATTTGCGTAAAAAAGATAGATTTGTTTTGAAAGATTTGAAACAATAGTTTCCGAGGAGTCGACGACCGTCGCGGAGAAGAATAGACGGTGACCTCATGCTTTACTTAAGCCATGGCGAACGGCAGCGAGACAATTAGATCTCGGCTCGAGTCATCAGCTTCGTAGGTTAGTAAAGAAGGAAGCTATGGACGTGTTAGAGAGACATTTGTGCAAAAATCTGTAGCAAAATATATTTACATATTTCTATCTCGAATCTAACAATTTATCTAAGAAATTGCGCTAATTGTCATTTTTAGAAAAAAAAAAAAAATATAAAAATCTCTTTACCTCTTTGAAGTATATATAGATTATATACTACTAAATATATATATTATTAATTCTAAAGAAATAATGAAGAATATTATTAATCACAGTTTATAAATGATAATTAAGTCTTTACAAGAAAGATTTACAATTGCTTTTTTGCGAGCGACAGGTTTGACCTAGATGCGAATTAATACCCAATCAAGCCGTTTTCCAACGGTTCGCTTCGATGATCGCCTTTGTCTCCGACAAGAGAATACGTTTTATTTATAAGTCCGACAATTAGGTTCGTCCTCGACAAGCATTAGCGTCGTTTATCGACCGGTCAACTCGGCTGTCTTAACGCAACTCATTTAATGAATGTTATTGTGGAAACGGCATAATAATATACGAAACACGATATTATTTGCAAAATCTATTTAGAAAAATATTCTAAACTAGATATGTTAATTTATGAATTATATCCGCATTTTTATCATAATAATTATTTGGCTTTGTTATTTATGACTTAATAAGTTTAATTATAAAGATTTCTAATAGTATTTCTGACAGTATTAATTGCTGACGAATTGCTTGAAATATAAAAAAATCTTACGAAAAGAAATGATCTTTTTTCAGGTTGGAGCAAAATTGCGTGGTGTTTACACGTTTCAAGAGTGATCCTGTAAACCGGAAATAAACAAATTGTATCATTAAGAAGCACTCGCTGAAACAAACATAATGGCGACTATGGGGGTAACAGTGTTCTGCAATAGAGTACAAATAAACGGCAACGATCAGGAGCAATTGATGTTGCTGCGAACGCTGCATGATAACGAGAACAATATTATCGGTAATCAATCGACGCTAATAGTCCCGAAAAACAACAGCGGCGGTAACGCAGCGAGTTCCGCCACCGTGTTACCCCCCTACGACCCTTCCAGATTGAAGAAGCACGGCAAGAACGGTCAACCGCCGCCTGTCGCCGTTGCTCGAAGAAATGCCAGAGAGAGGAATCGCGTGAAACAAGTAAACAACGGATTTGCCACGTTGAGACAACACATTCCGAGCCATATTGCCGCGGGTTACGGAGACAGGGGTAAGAAGTTATCCAAGGTGGAGACTCTCAGGATGGCCGTCGAATACATCAGAGGTCTTCAGAGGCTCCTGGCTGAAGCTGACGGCGTCGAATACGATTCCAAGATGTCTATCGGCGCACAGTGCGCACCTTCCCCAACTAGTAGCGTTATCTCTTCGAGTCACAACGGCTCCGGCGAGAGACTCATTCTCGAGGACGACGTGTTAGCCGCGGAAGACGACGAAGCGGAACAACTGGATGAAGAAGAGGACGGAAGTAATGTCAAATCGAAAATTACGTTGTCCAGGTAAATTCTGGATATTGAATCGTAGCATTAATTGAAAAGAGACACGCGAGCGACACGTTATATCGTAAAGATAAAAAAAAATGTACATTTAAAGCTTGTATTTTATTTTATATTTATATATAGAAAGAATTATATATACAATTACATACATTAACAATAATTTAATTTTTTTTAGGATTTTCGCTTTCATGATCTCTTTCCAATTATCGCTATCGTATGTATAAAATCGATACAAACACATTTGAATGCAAAAATTAAGAGCGATTTTTTTTTAGTCATATTATAACTGTGTTTTCCCCCGACAGATTATCCCCTAATCGACCTGCCATCTCATCGCCACGTGACTATTACGCATCTTCAGCAGGCGATGAGGAAAATTTGGAGCCACGAACCGTAACCGGTGGACAGAATTTCTCCAGGCTGTCGCCAAATTCTGTGGCCTCGCCGCCTTCGGAATATTATGCACAGAACGAGGAGAATCTCGAGCCACAGATTCTTTCACCGTACAGCGGCGCCGGGGACAGCGAAGAGGGTGCGACGACTGTATACGCGACCAGTCCGGAGACCTTCGCCGGGGCCCTTTACTACAAGCAAGAGATCACCGAGACGGGGGAATTTATGGACGTCGTCAGCTGGTGGGAACAGGAACAGGGTAGACTTGTTCATCAACAGCACACGCAACGGCTGACGCACGTGTAACCATAAGGTGAGTTCCCGACGAGTTTATCTGTATTCAAGTCTGGAGATGACAAGCCTGTCGTCTCATGGATAAATTATACGAATTTAAATAATTTAATAAACTATTTCCACGATATGCGTATAGTTTCTTATTTCGTTAAATAAAAAAATCAGGATTTAATTAACAGGATATATTTTGTAAAATACTATTTGCTTTATTTTTCTTGTCACGCACTAGTAAATAGACGAATGATTATACAACGAGGAATAAAGATCGCTCGATTCTAATGCAAAGATGATCGTAGGCAAAAGTTCTTTTGCAAGAAAACGACAGAAATGGGATAAGGGTGGTAATATCGGTTCGTGCGGGTATCGTCGGTTGCGTTTCTGATGCATCCAGGATGCACACGTGATACAAGCGTCGCGGAAGCACCGCCAAGTGGAAACTCGTGTTCGACGCTTCGTCTCGAACACGTGCTACGTCGGGCCCGAAAATAAACTTTACGCACCGAAACCACTTTACGAAGTACGTGCCGACGTGACACTTGGATGTCACGGTCTCTTCTGTGCTTGCTGTCACATCGAGAACCCTCTCGTTCAAAGAGACTTTATCAGCTCAAAACGTATCTTTCTGATAAAAAACTGTCGCGCGCGCGTATAGCACCAGATTTTAATAATATATTTTAAAAAGTTTTCTCTCTCTATAATTTATAGCATCTTTATACACAATCATATCTTTATTCGTTATCCTTATTATTATATAATGATAAGAAAGAAGAATTTTTTTTATATAATATGTGTTATTTTTTTAAAAATAATCACAATAAAATAATTATTTATATGTGACTCGCAATCTTAAATTTTTCTCTTTAGTTAAAATTCAAGTTTGACGCGTTTTAACTTTTGCAATCGCGTAACTGCAATTTCGTTTTTTTTCGATTATATTTGCGCATCGAAGATCACAGGAACTTAAAGTCTATAGCACGCAATTTGGGTGACACATGGCCGCTGGTGGATCATGGTGTGTCATCTTAAAAGCGTGGCGACCACGAACGGAAGTGGCGGAACGTCTAGCCATATGTTGGATATTCTCCTTGAAATATCTCGCAACCAGACCTTCCTCAATCTTCTTGGTTTCCAATTGCTGGTCATCAATTCCTATGGATATCTAGCACATGTCCGTTTCACGATCAAGTTACTTCTTTTAAATCCGCTTAAAATACTTCAAATACAAAATTGATATTCCTACTAAATATGTATGGTATATAAAATGGCTTATATACTTACTTCTTCCGATATTTCGGCAAAAATCTGCTAGAATTAAAACAGTTTATTATATGAGAATTATGAAATTTGTATATGTTACACATTTTATTTGTTATATTACGCTTAAAAATACATATATTAGGTGTACAAATAAGTTTCCGCCGCTTTTTATCAAAAATTAGGCATTTATCGTGAAAGAACGAAACTTAATGTTTTGAGTCACTCCCAATGTAAGTGCAAGTTCTTCTTGCGTTTGGCACGAATCTTGATCCAATAATGCTTCCAATTTCGCGTCTTCATACACTTCCGGCCTTCCGCTACGTTTTTTGTCTTCGATGTCAAATTCACCGTTCTTAAACTTTTGAAACCACTCACGACAACTTCTCTCACTTAAGGCAGCCTCACCATATGCTTCTACGAGCAATCGATACGCCTCAGCTGCAGATTTCTTCAAATTGAAGAAGTAAATCAAAAGTTCCCGCAAATGACGCTTATTCGGCTCAAAACTCGACATTTTCGCACACAAAAGAATATATTATACTGATAAAAAATCACTAATATTTTAAGGTTATGTTATTGACTGATGTCCAATCTTACGATAAGGACGTTTTACATCTGACAATTTTAACCATAACTTACTGGTGGCGCCAACTTTTGTCAAACAGCGGAAACTTATTTGTACACCTAAATAGATAAATTTATAAAAAAAAAATAATTTATTTAGAATTCCTCGCTTTTAATCTTTAATATTTTATTTATAAGATTTCTTAATGTTCTTCATAGTTTCTGTGTATGATAAATTTTAGATCGACATGTTTCTCAGAATCGATAAAGACCATATAACCGTAGCGATGACCGATGCATTCGATCTTGGGGTGCGCGATTTGCGACGGGAAAAAAAAATCAGCTGGCGGACGGGTGCCACAGTCGCTGTGCCACAAATAGAAGTCGCGGTTTCCTTAGAAACGTGCGTAGCGCCCACGTGTGCCGTATGTATACGCAGGCCGACGCATAGTGTTGAATGCACATACGTTATGCGAGCAGAGGCTGCATTGCCGCCGCGTTGCTGACATATGCGTGGCACGACGATTTAAAAAAGTCGAGTCGCAGCCGTAAAACTCATGACGCGAAATTTTCTCTCTCAAAAGTTATTATATCCCGCTCGTCATTTTTATTCTCAGAATTCTATCTTCTCGACCAGTGAATATTAAGTAGTCCCGAGATACGTTATATTTCAATATTTCTCTTCATTGCGGAAGATAATTTTAATTTATTGTCCTAATTATTTGTTCAAAAATTTCCAAAATTTTATTGACCGAATACGAATTTTTATCGTCGAATAAATCCCTGTTTCAGGGAACGTGTCGAGCTCTTTTTGCATTTTCGCTAGAATGTTACTGTATCAGCACACAACGGTAGGGATGTCAAGGAGCTACCGCGCGAGGGCCCGGAATGAGCGGCCGGCAAGTAATTCTCGGACAATTATAAAGTGAGGTCATCTACGAAGTTTACGAGATGCGTCGTCGCGTCAAATTAATTTAATAAATTCCTTACTTGTGGGGCTCCCGGTCATATATATCGGTATGCGCGACCACTTTCTTCCTCTCGCCTTTAGTTCGCTTCTCGCGCAAAGGGGCGCGAGAGGCCTTAACCTTGCGTTAATTCGTGAGGAAAGGACCCGGTTTCCCCGGGGGCCCTTCTCTCATCCGAGCCGCGGGCAGTCCAATTAAATCCCTTTCTTGAATAACGTATTATACCAATAACGGTAATCGCGCGCTATGCGAATTAAGCGCGAAATAATCCACGGTAATTAAAATAATTAATTGAAGAAAAATAACGTCGCGTCGGATATAGGAGGATTTCTCAGTAGGAATGTAAGACAGGAGTGGTCGGAAAGTCGTGAGTTAAAAGTTGAAGTAAATTATGACCGCGTCTCGCTTTAATAATTGAAACGTATTATAAAGATTAAATATGATATGAGATACGGTCGTATCGCGCAACCACTTAATGGCGTGAATTTTTCTCCAAACCCTTTCGACGACAGAAGTCCATAAATTCGCTTTATTAAAAAAAAGAAAATAGAAAGAGGGGAGTAGCAGTTTTTCTGCTGTTAGCCAAATTCTTCGCAGGGCGGAACGGCGAGTGGTCTTGGAAATTAATCTTGGAATATGAGCTTTATACGATCAACCGAATATGTTATAATATACGAAATAAATATTTTTTTTATTAACACAATGTTTTATTTTAATGACAGTATAATATTTTCATATTTAATAGAAATTAGCTATTTTCCGGTATTTGCTGCAAATATCAGAATTTACATGCTCTTTCTTTAAAAAAAAAAAAAAAATTACAAAAAAAGTGAGTATCAAGCTGTAAGCAAATTAGCACGAATTGCGTCGTGAAACAAAATTGCGACAAAGTCTGCCACGATCGTTACAGTTGTTTTCCGCCTTCGACTTATTCCACGGACATTTAGCGCGTTAAACAAAGAATCCAACGAACAATTATGCTGGTGGTGCCCGCATGTTGATTATCTTATCAATAAACATTACCAGCATGGCAATGCGATTGCTTTCAAACGATAGCGACCGTTTGGAGTCGATTTTAATATCACTAAATTCTCGATTTTTTAAACCAGTCTTTCTGACATGATTGTGAAATTGCATCACACATATATATGTTTATATATATGTATATAAATATAATCAAATATATATATATATAATATTTTATTATATTTAATAATAATTGTGTATTATATTTACTATACTCTCTCTCTCTCTCTCTCTCTCTCTCTCTCTCTCTCTCTCTATCTCTTAATTATAATTTATATATTTTTGATATTATTTTGATATAAAATAGTTGTTATTTATAATATTAATCTAATGAAATTCTTATATGACTATTATTTTCTGAATTGCTGGGAAAGTTAAGTTTCAAAATGTAAAAAAAAAAAATAAAAAAATTTTTGATACGAGAAATTCAATTGCATTCTAAAACGTTGCCTCTTTTTTTTTTATCGGAATAATCAACGTCAAAATGTGCCAGATAAGGAGATATAAGTTTGAAGATTTCCAGACAACGACTACATCGCCTAAGATACTTCATGTCGCTCTCTAGTATCTTAAAAGTACGGGCGTGGCAGATCCTTCAATTTATCTCTCACCACTTACGTACACCACACACGCTCTCCCAAGCTCCTTTTATCGGCGTCTTTGCGACTACGTGGAAAAAAATATGACATTTTTTTCTTTTTTATCGTACTCTTTACGAGACCGCCGGCTTCAAACTAGGTACATAATAATAACATTTATATATTTGTTACGCCAAATGGCTATTTTTTTCTTAATTAAATTTATGTATAATAAAGAAAAACTTTTTTCAATTCGATGTATATTATATAGTGTCGATTTCTTTATCAATAAAAATAACATGCTTATGAATATATTAATTTGCATTCAGAAATTGTTAGGATACAAATCTTTTTTTGTATTTTTCTGCATACACTTTTGTATATAATTTCGATATACGATTATAATTTCGTTTTAACATTATATATATGTAATAAAATTTATTCATATTATTCTTTCTTCTACAATATTTAATACTATACTATTCAAAATTATAAATTGTCTATTAAATTATTTTTTATTTGCATACGTTACAAATTACTTCTTATTTACTAAGTTCCGTAATCTGATGTACTATGGGAGGCATAGGATCCTTTGACAACTTTTTTTTCACATCGAAACTATCGTGTCCCTTCATTTCTCCGTAGCTTCGTTCTATGAAGAAAGATGAGGATTTGCCACATTATTTGTACGTGCGTTTTTTTTCCCACGATATATCCGGAATCTACGGGATGTCCGCGATGATTCGTTTCCGAATTTAGTTCTTCCCTACGATTCAGGTAAACGAGGATCCGCGTGATCCAGTGGAACAGAATACAATAGCGACACGGGACAAAGGATATTTCTCGAGGATATACACACGGGATCCTTCTTCCTTCCCTTATTTTTAGGATCACGAAATTTTGATGGAAAATGTTCTCTTTCGATATAAATCTTCGATGAGGGTTCATGGGACTGTTTCGGATAATAACGATTGTCGTGAGCAAGAAAATTTTTGCACTCGCAGAATTTCACGATACATCAAAATAATCGAAGACAGAGGCACATAAGTTTTTATTATAAAAATAAAAATAAGCGTTTAAAAGAGTTTACACACATACACACACATACTTGCTTATATTTTATAATATTAAATTCAGTTGTAATTTGTGTTTCACCGTAATGTAGCCGCCCAAATAGATAAACTTATTTACAACTTTTTTAGAAAATGGCGATTTCACAATATTAAGTAATTATCTAATTATTTTCCAAAAATTAAATTTCACAGTTTCTTATATATCGATCATTATCAATTATCCTGTATAAAGTATCATTATTCTGTACATAAAAGTATTATGGTAAGATTATCAAAAACTAACTATTTCATGAGATATTTAATTTTTTATATCAAAAGATGTCAGATTAAAATATAAAATAACTCAAAAAGTACTGAATAAAAAAATACTTTATTATAGTGTTTTGGAAAGTTCTCGAGGCAAGCTATAAGAATACTAAATAAAAAATGGGGGTTTTCATTAAAGATTTTAAAGTTGACCTTCACATGACCTTCAAATGATTTTCCAAGGTCAAATCATTGTCAACGTTTTATGGCCCCCTTGAAGCCACACAACTTTTGTTTGAAACATTTTTCGATTTAACGCAGTCTTTCTGAGATATTTGAGTGGGTCCTTTAAAATGGGACACCTTGTATATTACATAAAATGTATTAATATTTTTTATGATTTTTCTCAGTTACAGATTTCGATTAGGAAAGGTCAATATTTGCAACAATTTGAGGTCCATTATTATAATAAACCTCGCTGAAATTTCTCATGATCTCAAAACTGGAGAAGATCCACTCTCGAAAATATACAACGTCCAAACACAAGCGCGTGATTTTGATTGTGATCAATAGCAAAAGTCGGAAAATTGTACTTACTGTTATAAGTATTCAACCAACGAGCTTACAGACTTACTCGTCATCCTGTCTTTCGAATTATCAATAAAACATAAAGCATATGTATATTGTATATTTTTCTAATAAGTATATATATATATATATATATATATATATATATATAGTATGTTTATTTAAAAGAAATTAAATTTTCATATAATATTTCATCTAATGTGTCTCTAGAAAAAAGATTTTTAAAAATTATTGTATTTATACATACTAATTACATCAAAAATTGAAGTAATGCCTATAAATATTCTCACAATTAGCTATATTAATTAATAATTCTCATAAGAGCAGGACAGAGAAAAATATTTATTTATAATTCTCTTTAGTAATGACACATTTTGCGCTTCTAGAAAAAAATACTTATTTTTCGGCTATTTATATTACAACAAGTACAATTAAATTAGTTACATCATGAATTTCATTATATTTATATAAAACCGTTTATACCACGAATATCTATAAAATTAAGACAAATATGCATAATACGCGCTACAGAACATAAACAGTTAAATTCCCGTTATACTAAAATCATCGACCGTTAGATATATTTTATTAAATTTCTATCATGTTTACATGTTTCATATGTTTAAAGAATAAAACGTGACATTTTTATTTAAAGACAATGCTTGTATAATAATTATTATTGTCGTGTATTTATTTTTATTGCACAATTCAATGTACGTATTTAAAATAATATAAAAACTACAATATATAGAATGCATCAAAACGCGAGATCAAACAGCAAGAAAATGCATTAAAAAACACGCACGCATTATAAAGATTGTACAGTCGCCATAAATATCCTATAGCAACGGCTTCTTTTCTTAACAAAAAAAAAAAAAAAAAAGAGACTTCTGATTATTATATTTATGTAAAAATTACTTCAAAATATTTAAGACGCATTATACCTACTGTTTACAATGCAGAAAATGTTTGCAGATGTTATCTACATAATCTGTTTTGCAAATTACGTTACCTTTGATCTTATTAAGTTTGAATTTTTGATGCACGCTACGATACAGGAACGATCTAGGTGAATCGGACTTTAACGATGCGAGACACAATCAAAATATTTGTAAATAAAAGTGCCTTAATTAATCATAAGAGATAAATTGTATTAATATTTATATTTTATATTCGTACTTTTTGACAAAATATTTAAAATATAAATATATAAGTTACTCTATATTATAAGCGGAGAAAATCCTGCTATCTGTTTGCGATATTATAATGTATTCAATAATAAAATCTCAGTCAGTCAAACGTACATGATATTGCGGCAATTAAATATATATAACTATTAAATATTTTTTTAATATCGCGTATTTTTAAGTATATATTTAACAGCGTGCTAAGAAAATATGTATGCTCACGTGCCTTATTCTGTCACTGCGATCGAGTCTTCGATTTACGCTATTAATCGTAATCATGTATCAAGTGATAGAATACCGCTTCCATCATACATACCACATACATACAGATACGCATACGTATGTGTATAGAAATATTAATATTATTTACAAAATGCGCTTAATAAAATGAGAAAATTGTTATAAATGTACCTTAACTTATATATGCGATTATATTCATTATAATACGCGTGCTCTTCGCGATAAATATAAAAATAATTTATATAAAAAAATCTTACGATATATACACACTTCCTCAAGAGCAATGTGTTGGTTATAATGAATATTATCTTCTTGTTGTAAATTTTATATTACAAATGCGTTACAAAATACTAGACTGTTTTTTCGTCTCGAGTTGAATCGAATTATTTTAGGAATGTCGAAAACTTTATTCTAGAATTAGAACTTACTATATAAATTATAAGCATACATAGATCATTATTCCTTTGCCATCAGTACTGTGCTGTTTTTTTTTTTTTTTTTTTTTTTGTAAATATCAGTGCCTTGATTCAATCTAAAATAAGTATTCTACAATCTCTTGTATTTAATATACCTTTTTTTTTATAGAACATTTAGAAAATACATATTACTAAGTATGCACATTGTAATTTTAATGATCCGCATAACAACCTATACCACAAAATATAATCCATGTATGTGTGTATCTAAACTGGAATATATAATTTATAATGTTTTAGAGTGGTTTAAACACACCAAGAAAATATATTGTATGTTTTTTGTACATAATAATTGAGCAATTAATACTTAAACTTTATTATTTATTATTATTTTGTATTTTGCTAATTTTTTTTTAAACTTATAAAACCAAAAAAGAATTTATATAAAATATTCTATTTTATTATGTCCATTAAACTGAGAAGGTTATTGAAAAAGGCAGTGTTAGTTTAATCGAAAACAAAATTAAAAATGATAACGCACAATGAATTTCGTATTCCGTAAAATACTATAAACAGATAGAATGTCCATACTTTCTTTTTGTTTCGTTCTTATTCTGTTTATATGCTTTTTCTTTCACTTTCTCTTTATTATATATCGAGAGTTTAATTTCGAGCTGTTATGTTGTACCATCTCAGGCGTATGCTTGTATATCTACAAAGCCCAATCGTCTTTTCACTTTTTTTACTACGTAACCATTTAATCGTATTTGCATTATCACTTGTCATGGCATATTTTAAATCCTAATGATGAATTCATACACATTCATGTCGCAGAAAAAAATAAATATTTATATCCCGAATAAAATCTTACAGGAACAATGATTATGCATTATGTTAATTATAAAAAAATTTTTACTTAAAAGAGGATGGAATTATCATGCAATGCAGATTTGAAATTGAAAGAAAATAGATTTAATATTATGAAAGAGATTTAAATTTTATAGCATTGTATATATATCAATAAGTTCGATATTATTAGTATGTATTAGTTTATATTGTATTATACCACAGTACTTTAAAAATGATTTCAGTAATTTTATATTGTGTATAAATTATTAGAGATTTCCTTGAATAAAATGGCATATTTCAAAGAATTACAAATGTAAAGATATCAAGAGATGTCAAGAATTCAATGTACACATGAATATAATAATTTTAATTAAATAAATTGTTAGGCATACAATTAATATTTATAATGCTGTTTGCAAACATGTCATTAATTATCATTTTTAAATAAATTATAGTTAGTCAAATTTTAATGATTGTAATTAATTATTACAAAATATAAATTACAAAATAAAAAGAGAAATATACTATATTTTGATAATTATTTGAGAATTGATTCCACAAAGTTGCCATACATTGCATGACAAAATTTTTTCATTCGATCTGCTATTCGTAATACAAATGAGCATGTGTCGTGACGTAAAATAAGGTCACTGTATAATTAAGAACTAAAACAATGAATATTTTTCGTATTTCCTGATCACATCAGCTTATAAAGGATCGACCGATGCTTGCAAGCAGGTTAAAAGTGAAGAGAACATCATTTTAAAAACTAGCGAATATCTGTGACTCTTTTACAATTACTGCAAAATAATCAAAACGTTATTTATTAAACTGTTGTTGCAGTCTTGATCATATCAAGAAAGATCAAGACGTCATCATTGTGATACCATAAGATAACAACTTATTATCACAATGGATGCAACTCCGGTAACGACGTCGTATTTACCAACTATAGCTTATTCTCTACTGGCCGTGTTTATCACAACGCTAATTGCATTATACTATTATGTCGAGACTTCAAGAGCAGTTCAACTTTCCAAAAGGCTACCAAGTATGTATAGGACTTAAACATTTTAACTGCTAATGTACTTTCAAGTAAATTTTAACACAATATAAAATTGGATTTATTAAAGCGAAAAATTATAATCTTATATTGATTAGAATTAATTTTTTGTCTTCTCTTTTAGGTCCACCGAGTGTACCAATACTAGGTCACGCGTTAACAACTTTTGGATTATCTCCAGAAACTTTATTACGCGTAGCTCTCCAATTCCATGAAAAATATGGATCAGTAATAAGCGTATATTTCGGAACAAGGGTAATAATCGCTCTGACTGATCCACAAGATATCGAAATAGTCTTGGGTAGCTCGGTGCATCTCGACAAATCCGTGGAATATAGGTAACAAGTCAAATAATTAACGATCTATATCATTTTGTTTTGAAATTATATATGTACACGTGCAACTTGTCCATTCTATTTATCTTTCTTAGATCTGTATTCAATCTTATTGTATCCAAAAGGATATAAATATAAAATATATATATTTTATGAAATTTTTTATTTTTTTTTATTTTAGATATTTCCAACCATGGCTCGGAGACGGCTTATTGATCACATCTGGCGATAAATGGCGCAAACATAGGAAAGCAATAGCGCCCACATTTCATATGAGTATTTTAAAGACATTTGTACCTTTATTTTATCAGAATAGCATGGATCTCGTTAGACAGCTTCGCAATAAAGTTGGAAAAAAGTTCGACTGTCATGATTATCTATCAGCTGTAACGGTTGACATTTTAACGGAAACTGCGATGGGAGTCAGAAAGGAAAAAAGGCAGAAGACTGGATACGATTATGCAATGGCCGTGATGAAGTAGATATTGTTGTTTTTTTTCCCCCTTTAAAATTACATATAATACTTTATTATTGAGTATTTGTTATGAAGACAATTTATTGTAATAATAATTAAAATGTTGCAGAATGAGTGATATCCTACATAGAAGGCATTATGATTTCACGTTACGTTCTGACATAATTTTTAAACTCTCAAAGTTTGCGAAGAAGCAAAAGAAGCTGCTCAATATTATTCACACACTGACAGATAGTGTAATTGAAGAGAAATCTAAGGATGTCGAAGAGAAATTAAAAAAAAATCAACAGCAAAAGAATGCGCAAAGCAGCAAGACTATGGAAAGTACGAATGTGACCAAAAATGAAGAAAATGACGCAAATACTGCTACTAAGTACACAAAACTGCATTATGTAAGAGATGATCTTGATGACATTGATGAAAATGACATAGGTGAAAAAAGACGACTCGCCTTTCTGGACATGATGTTTGATTTGAAAAAGAACGGTGAGCAAATGACCGATGAGGAAATTCGAGAGGAAGTAAACACTATCATGTTTGAGGTGTGTACTGCAGTTTTTATATAAAATAGTAAACTCGATCACATATAATAAGTTACTTGATGACATACGTATTGATATTTATAATTAAACTTTTTCCTTCACTCCCTTTCTTTTTTTTTTTTTTTGTTACTAAAAAAATTTGTATATATCAAGTTACGCTACTGTACACGAGCTATATCAATTTGATACATTGTTAGAAAAGTCATTATTGATTTATTATAGGGTCATGATACTACGGCAGCTGGCTCGAGTTTCACGTTATGCGCCTTAGGAAATCATCAGGATATTCAGGTAGATTTATTAGCGGCTTAATATTTCTGCAGGAAAAATCTCTTGGATTTTTTTAAATATTTATATTTAAGTTCTTTAAAAAATATATAACAAAACATCTACAACATATACAACAAAACATCTTATTGATATTTAAAGTTTAGTATTAAGAATCAATATCTGCCAAATAAAAAAAAAAAAATAGTAATTAATATATAATTACACACAAACAATAGTACATTAAATATTATTTTAATATAACATATAATTAAAGATGTGGATGAAACATAGTTTTATATTCTTATAAATTTTTTAATTTGCCAGTTATTTTATTATGATAATAATATCAATAGCTCTAGAGCTCGCAGCATACATACACACACACACACACAAACACACATACATATACATCTTTATATTAACAAATTCTTAAATTATCTACAACTAAATTTATCAAAATCAAAGAAATACTTCAATTAAACGTTTCTTAAAGCAGTTGCAATGTATATTTTTATTATTCTTGTTAAAGAGGTCAATATTTCTCAGCCTGATCAGTTGTTTTAAATTGATGATTTTCGTTATGTAGGCCCGCGTGCATGAAGAACTGGATGGAATTTTCGGTAACAGCGACAGGCCATGCACTTTTCAAGACACTCTAGAAATGAAATATCTCGAAAGAGTTATTTTGGAAGCTTTGAGACTTTTCCCACCGGTACCTCTCATTGCCAGAAAACTTAACGAAGATGTTAAAATAAGTAAGCGTGTCTCATTTAACATAATATTAATTATTATTACAAACTTGTATAGTAAATAAATTAAACGCGAAAGATACATAATATATATTATTTTATTACGACAGTTACAGGCGATTATGTTCTTCCAAAAACTGCTACGATACTGATTGCACAATTCGCAGTACATCGTTCGGAGAAATATTATCCAAATCCAACAGTTTTTAATCCGGACAATTTCCTACCGGAAAAAATGCAACAGAGACATTATTACTCCTTTATTCCATTTAGCGCCGGACCGAGGTATTTAATAGATATTTTTTTGTACAGTTTTTTTTTTTCGAAATTAAAGAGAAATCTCTCTATCGTACAGAAATATTGTTATATGCTTGAGTTTAAAACTCGTTTATTTTTAATACATTGACATATATTTTATGAGCATCTAGCGAAAATATTTCATCATAAAAACAACACGTTACGATTATTTATTATAATATTATATTTGACAATGTATATTTGACAATAATAAATTTTGTAAAGATCCTGCGTGGGACGGAAATACGCTATGCTGAAATTGAAGGTCCTGTTATCGACAATACTTAGGAATTACCGTGTCACTTCTGATGTGGTAGACGAGGATTTTATATTACGGGCCGACATCATTCTGAAAAGACACGACGGATTCAATATTAAGCTCGAGCCGCGTAAGCCAGTATCTTGTATATAATCCAAGAGAAACGGCAAGAATTTTAATATTTCCGTATCCGCGCAAACGTAAACGAAATAAAGCTAAACGTATTGATATATACTTGATTAAAAATTTCTATATATGGTACATTATATATTTTCGAAGCAGGTGTTCTTTTCGATGGACCCGCTATCTATAATATTTTTCCAAAACAATATTTATGTAATGTGTATTTGAAAAAATCAAGATATTATACTTAAAATATATATCTCAAAAAATCTGATGTACATATCGTTTGCCTCTTGTGTGTATAATATACAGGGTTGGGAAAGTTACTTTATAAAAGTAACTCGTTACCGTTACCGTTATTTTTTCTAAAAAGTAACTCGTTACCGTTACTCGTTACTAATTTTAAAAAGTAACTCGTTACCGTTACAGTTACTAAAAAGTAACGAGTCGTTACAATTTCCGTTACTTTTTTACAATACAAACTAATAATTTATTTTGCATAAGAAAAACTTTTAAAAAATTGTAAGCAAGATTTCATTCAAGGTTTATTACAAAATAAATGATTAAATTTTATCGAAATTCTTTATTAATTTTTAATAAAATTTGTTGCTTCATAGTATCATCATTTAAATGCCCTCTTTGTAGTGTTAATACAGAGCCACCGATGCTAAACATTCTTTCTACAGATGCACTGCTTGGTAGAGCTGTATTATATTTAATAAAAAGTTTTTTAAGTTTTGGATAGTCGTTTAACATTTCTATATTACAATTATTTGATTTTAAAAACCGTTGCAATTCTTCTTGTTCAGATTCATTTTGCACCGTTTTTTGCTCAAAAATGAAAAAATCATCGTGATCGTCAGATTTTCCAGTTTTTGAAGAATTTTCAGTTGATCGGATTCCCAATAAATCCTCCAAGTAATTTTCAGCACGTTTTCTTTTTTCTCCGGTTAACCAGTTTAACTTAAATTTTGGATGTAAACATGCTGCTATTATTAATTCTTTTGTTTCAAATATTGTAAGAAATTTAAAATCAAATATAGTAAATTAAGCGACATTGTTTGTTTTATTGAAATTAATACTTTTGAATCAATAGTTTAAAATAAAATAATATTTTTCAATTAAATCCTTATTTAAAATTAAATAACATATGTATTAATCAAATTAATAAGTTACCTTTTATTTAAACCTTGCTAAATAGCTTCAACTAATGAATGGCAATCTATAAGGTCAGATTTATTGAGATTTTCTAATTTTCGTTGCAAGGTACTTAGAACTGGTAGTAAATGAGAGCTCTGCTTTTCCGAAAAGATAAAGCTCTCATTGGATATCGCGTGTCGCGTCATCGCACTGGTCTGCAAGAGCCATAAGTTGATCAATCACATTCAAGCATTTTTACAACATAATAAGAATGCTAATTGGTCGATTTGCTTACGGCTTTACGGTTAAGATAAAAATTTTATCACGCACAATAGCAAGAATAATATCTTAAATAAATCAAAAAATTTGAAAAAAGTAACGATAAAAGTAACTGTTACATTCGTTACTCGCAAAAAATGTAACGAAGTTACTTTTTCCGTTACAAATAAAATTTGTAACGCCATTACCGTTACAGTTACCGAAAAAAAGTAACTGTAACGGTAACGGCGTTACAAGTAACGCGTTACTTCCCAACCCTGATAATATATACAATTATATAGATACCAATTATTTAAGCGAAACGTAAGTTGTGTGCCTTTCCTTTTCAATTATCTAATGCTAATTATAAAACTGATCACTAAGATTGATCTTATAACTTTTAATAAATAAAACATTATATGAAACATATTTTATCGTTTCATTTGTATTATAATTTTGGTAACCACGGTTTTCTCGTGCGAAACGTATACATATGTCACTGCACAGAGAGTCTTTCTTTCTAAAAATTATAAAATTATGTTTTTTTTTAGCATTATTTATACGATACTTCTAGATTCCGCAAAGAATTTAAATCTGAGATCTGAGTCTGTTAGTCTCCAAGTGGAAAACCTATTTGGTGTCTTGACAGACTCTAAACGCCAAACTTGTATTGCTTTTATTGGTTTATACGTGTAATTTTTTCCACATATAAATTAAAAACTATAAAATAGTATATATTAACGCGTAGATTAAAAACTAAAAATATTAATATACATATTATTATTATTTTATATCAACATATATTTAAAATATACTGACTATTATAAAATGTATCGGCTATTATAAAACGATATATCATATTAATGTATGCATGCGATATATAAGAAAGTCAAATAATAACACGACAAATAATAATGTAATATTTTAGTATTAATAAAAAAAGAATAAAATTGCAATTTATTATTTTCTATCCTTTTCTGTTCTTTTAGTCGTTGATATATATATATTTATTATATATATATATATATATATATATATATATATATATATATATATATATATTAGCATTATATCGAAATATATGTAAGAAAAATATATTCTCTGATAATTTTATTTTTTATGGTAATAATACACTGACATGTTAACTGTTTTTTGCGTTTCCATCGAGTAATATCACATGGTGGTATTTTATCAAGATGAGATTATTTCAAAGTAGCTAAAAAAGCAATTAAATCAGTTCGATCTTCGGCCTTCTTAAGACCATAAAATGCCATTTTTGTTCCTGGAACAAACTTTTTGGGAAATTCGAGATAATCATTTAAAGTCTTCTCATCCCATACAACAGCCTTATCCTTCATGGTTTGTGTAAAATTAAAACCTGGAGCAGCTGAAAAAATTAAACTAATTACATATTATAATTGATAATCAATAATATTGTATATTTATTAAAATTTGTTCTACGTTATTGAATTGATTTTTAACTGACAATGAGAATTAACAAACTGGGCTTACGAGACATTATAATACACATACTTCCAGAAGTTTTCCCTATAATGCCATGTAGGTTAGGACCTATTTTATGTTTACCATTTTTTTCCGTGGTATGACAAGAAACACACAGTTTCATAAACAGTTTTTTGCCATTAACCGGATCGCCGACCATTTCTTAACATTATTAATTTAATAATTAATTACAAATCATTAATTTATTAATTAAACTAGAATAATGTGTTAAAATTAAAATTATATCTTAACCGTATCCTAGTCATATTGCAATTTATGCGACATTTACTTTCTATTGTTCTTATATAAAAAGATCGATACTGTCCAACTTCGATATTAATCGCAAGACATTTCGTAATTCTTCTTTCAACTTGATGATCTTTATTGTGCAGAGGTTCGCATATATGAAGAATTGTATGCAATTTTCGGCGACAACGACAGGCAATGCACTTTTCGAGACACTCTAGAAATGAAATATCTCGAAAGAGTTATTTTGAAAACTCTAACAATATAAGACTTTAATCGGTACCTGCGATTGCCCGAAAACTTAACGAAGATGTAAAGATGAGTAAGCACATGCCTGATTAAATACAATAATAACATTGAGAATGTGTGTTATAAATTTCTTTCTCATTTACTATGCAAACTTATTTATGTACAGTTAAGAAGAACAAAATAATTAATCTTTTTCATATGACAGTTACAAGCGATTATACTCTTCCAAAGACTGCCACGAGATTAATTCTGCAATACGTCGTTTGGATCGGAGAAATATTACCCAAATCCGACAGTTTTTAATCCAGACAATTTCCAACTAGAAAAAAATGCAAGAGAGACATCACTATGCTTTTATTCTCTTCAGTGCTGGACCAAAGTATTTAATGGATAGACAGAAGTTTTCGATACAGAAAGTGTTATATACTTGAGTTTATTTTTAAAATTTCACCATATACTTAATGTAACTACTTAATATAACTTTTGTTTTGCAAATAAAGTACTATATATAAGACATATTTTTGTATAGATCGATGTTTTTTTAAAAAAACTGACATATAGGCATGCGCTCTGCGCGCACAATCCACAAATGGCTTAATTTTTACTTTCTCATAGAGGAAGCTTTATTTTTCTATTTATACTATTTTATATACTATATATATTGTATATATATATATATATATATATATATATATATATATATATATACAGTGTCCCATTTTAAAGAACCCACTCAAATATCTCAGAAACACTGCGTTAAATCGAAAAATGTTTCAAACAAAAGTTATGTGGCTTCAAGGGGGCCATAAGATGCTGACAATGGTTTGACCTTGGAAAATTATTTGAAGGTCATGTGAAGGTCAACTTTAAAATCTTAAACAGAAACCCCTATTTTTTATTTAATATTCTTGTAACATGCCTCGAGAGCTTTCCAAAACACTGTAATAAACTATTTTTTTATTCCTTTCTGAGTTATTTTATATTTTAATCTGACATCTTTTGATATAAAAATTTTTACAATTTAATAAATTATTATTTAAATCTAAAATCAATAATCTAGTATCATTGCATAAATTCTTGCTAATACTAAGATTCTTATCTAATACTAATAATAGGTATGATAACAATATACTTTCTTAAACGTAATTTATGTGATAGAAGACATGTTGGATTTAAAGTGTTAAGATATTCTGTCATAATTATTTCATAAATACCTTCGTCATCATCAGTTTAGTCAGTTCAAAAAATTAAATCTAATTTATATTTAAAAATATTTAAAACTTTTATATACAAAAAGATTAAATACACTATAAAATATCAAAATTTTTATGTATGAACAAATCTACACTGATATGCTCTTTATATATTAAAGATGAATAACGTTAAACATATTAAAGAAGAAACAACCAAAAAACAATATATTAATTTATGTGATTATTGTTGCGTCTTCTCATTCATATCCGTTTAATTAGACCATGAATTTTTAATAACGCCTGACATATGTCTTTATTCCTTCCTATAAGCGATGGATAAAACTTCGTAATAGTTTCCTATACAAGTTGCTTCTGTCGTTTTTTCAGATCCAAGAAGATAAACTGTAGAGCCCAAGGTATAATAAACGCACCATTTAATACTAGTAGAGAGACTTGATATATATCGAAACTATCAGTCCAATCCTTAATAAATCCTACGACAATATATGTATGTTTAATTATATCATAGATATACCAGCAATGGTATTACCCTTTTTTTATCTTACCTATGATAGCGCCGAAGACTATCGTAACTAAGCCACTAATAATTCCAAAAATACCATAAGCCGAGGCAAACTTTTCTATGCTGATATCTTCAATAATGACTAGAGGCTGCGGAACCAGTAGCCACGAACGCGCGAGACCAGTCAACGCTGTCATAATGAATGCACCCATAAGTGTATGCTTGTATAATAAAAAACCTGCAAATCGTAATTCTTTTATATGATACTTCATCGTAGAAACATAAAAATTCCTGCGTAAAAATCTATTTATTATATTTGCCTAATCAGGCGAAAAGATGCTCACCTAGCCTTGTGAATTGCGTGACTATCATAGCTGCAAAGAAGAGATATTTCGCCTTTACATCCACTATTAATGTAAAAACTGCTAATAAAAATTTCGATACAAGCTCAGCTATTCCACTAATCGTAATAGTTAACGCAGCGTCGCGTTTAGTGTATCCTGCATCGCTCATTATAAGAGGAAGAAAAGAGGAAAAAGCATAGTCGGCGGTGCACACAAAACTAACACCAAAACATAAATTCAGGAAACCGCAATTCTTTACCAATGACATATCCAAGAGTTCCCTCAGAATTGCCTTGTATCTTCAAACAAAATAAATCGGTTATATATATATAGGATGTCCCATTTTAAAGGACCCACACAAATATCTCAGAAACACTGCGTTAAATCGAAAAATGTTTCAAACAAAAGTTGTATGACTTCAAGGGGGCCATAAAATGGTGACAATGATTTGACCTTGGAAAATTATTTGAAAGTCATGTGAAGGTCAACTTTAAAATCTTAAATAGAAACCCCCATTTTTTATTTAATATTCTTGTATCTTGCCTCGAGAGCTTTCCAAAACACTATAATAAACAATTTTTTTATTCAGTACTTTTTGAGTTATTTTATATTTTAATCTGACATATTTTGATATAAAAAATTAAATATCTCATAAAATAGTTAGTTTTTGATAATCTTACCATAATACTTTTATGTACAGAATAATGATACAAATCAATTAGCATAAAAAAAAATTGTTTTTAAGAAAATTATTTACAATGTATTTTTTTAAACAATTATTTGTTTTTTTTGGCACTAATTAATGTGTCTTATTATTCTGTACATAGAAGTATTACGGTAAAATTATCGAAAACTGAATATTTTACGAAATATTTTATGTTTTATATCAAAATATGTCAGATTAAAATATAAAATAACTCAAAAAGTACTTAATGAAAAAATACTTTATTATAGTGTTTTGGAAAGCTCTCGATGTCAGCTACAAGAATACTAAATAAAAAATGGGGGTTTCTATTTAAAATTTTAAAATTGACCTTCACATGACCTTCAAATGATTTTCCAAGGTCAAATAATTGTCACCATCTTATGGCCCCCTTGAAGCCACACAATTTTTGTTTGAAACATTTTTCGATTTAACGCAGTGTTTTTGAGATATTTGAGTGGGTCCTTTAAAATGGGACACCCTGTATATATATATATATATAATCAAATTATAAATATGAAAAGATAAAATCTATTAGTCGTACTAATCAATCCTAAATTTCGATGACATAATAAATCATATAAATCAATCATACAAATAATTGTAAGAATAATGATCACTTTTTCTCCTCTTGTTTCTCCTCGGCGTTTTGTTTCTCATTCTCTTTCTTTTCCTGAATTTCCTTATTTGTTTGTTCCTCCCAGCTTCTCTTTTCCAGATATTGTTGACGTATATCACTTAGTGTACCAACGCTAGTCGCCAAATTGACCAAGCTAGATGCCGATAAAGCCGATATACGCTTCGCTAAACTTTCTCGCATAGATACTGATTTCGCCCTTTCGCGAATCCCACCCTCGATTTCGGAGATTGAAGCGACTCTCTGGGCAGAAGGCTAATTTACATAATAAATGATGCGTAAATTGAAAAATATAATATTGTTTAGAAAAGCTGCAAATTAAGTAACAAAATAACGTCGATGACCAATAAATTTCATGCACCTTAAGCGTTTCTATTAATAAGGGCACTTCTGTGCCGTTATCTTTCTTAAGATTATGAAGACTGCTCCATTTAGTCTTTGAAGATATGTGAATATCATCGATGGTTGAACGATGATTCGACAGCGCTAGTTCTTGATATCTTTGTTCTTTTTTGCGCGCCTTTTCAGCGCGAACATCATCCATCTTTCTGGCGTGCCATTCTACGGGGTGCATTAATGTCATGCCGACGATACCATTAAGACTTATCGCGCCCATAATCGCTGCGGTACCTAATACAAATCATGCGAAACTAATAATTGTAATCTTTTTAGAATTTTTCTATTTTTAGAGTCTTACCGCGAAAACCATATAATGTCATCATCTTTTCGGTTAATGTCGGATAAATAATTCCACCCAAAGCGATGATGACTTGCGCCGCGCTCATCACCTGAACAATAAGAGAATTTTTAATTTTTAATTTAATTTGGTATAAATAAGCACGAGTCGCGTGATTGCCTTACTTTCGCTCTTTTTTTTACAAAATACGCATTGAAAACCGTATTGCAGACTGTAATAATTAGGCCCAGTCCAAAACCTTGTAAAAAGTAAAGGAAAGCCAAATCGTATATATTTCTGACAAATGCCAACATGATGTCTGATGTTGCAAAAAAGAGCGCTCCCACAAGTCCGACCGGTCTTGTAGAATATCTTTTCAACAAGATGTTGGTCAGCAAACCTGTACAAAATATTTTACTCTGTAGAATTCATGCAGAAGTGAAACAAAAAAGCATTATTTTATTAATAACAATATAGTAATATTATGAGAAAAAAATGTAATCTCTTAAAAATATATATTAAAAATTTAACGAAAAGAAAAGTTTTTTTAATTTAATTAAATGAAAAAAGCAATCCTTTTATTTTAAAAAATATATATAATATTTTATATAATTTGTTATATACGTCTACATATATCTTCTTTCTTCTAGCACTTACACGTTTCAAATATATTCTCATGTTTCACAGCATTATGATATTGTTATAATAATTTTATTAATTATAAATTAAATTTCTGTTTTTTCCGTTAATTATATCTTATTTTGATAACAAAGTAAATTTAAAAAATTATAATAGACTCATCTACTTAATTCCTCATTTACGAATCTCGATTTAATTTATGACAAAAATATTATCTCTTTGAACTTATTTACAAATAAGAAAACTTTCATTGATAATAAGGACATGATTCTTTACCCAAAGTAATTTTCTTGTCTAATATAATTGTAATTTATTTATAAAAAAAAAAACCTAATCCGGCGTGATAATAATAGCTATGTATCAAAGTAAAACAATTATCAATTAATAGATCCGATTTATATAATGTAATGCAGTTATACTCGAATTATACAGGGTGTCCCATTTTAATCTCCTCAGGCAAATATCTCAAAAACCAAGCCCGAAAGAGAAAAATGTTTCAGACAAAAGTTGTTTGGTTTCGAGAGGGCTATAAGATGGTATCATTGGTTTGACCTTGGAAAATCATTTGAAGGTCATGTGAAGGTCAACTTTGAAATCTTAAAAGGAAACCCCCATTTTTTATTTAGTATTCTTGTAGCTGACATCGAGAGCTTTCCAAAACACTATAATAAAGTATTTTTTCATTAAATACTTTTTGAGTTATTTTATATTTTAATCTAACATATTTTGATATAAAAAATTAAATATTTTTTTCTTAAAATATTCAGTTTTCGATAATTTTACCGTAATACTTCTATGTACAGAATAATAAGACAAATTAATTAGTGCCAAAAAAAAAACAAATAATTGTTTAAAAAAATACATTGTAAATAATTTTCTTAAAAACAATTCTTTTTTTTATTGATTGATTGTCTAATTGATTTGTCTTATTATTATGTACATAGAAGTATTACGGTAAGATTATTAAAAACTAAATATTTTACGAGATACTTAATTTTTTATATCAAAATATGTCAGATTAAAATATAAAATAACTCAAAAAGTATTGAATAAAAAAATAGTTTATTATAGTGTTTTGGAAAGCTCTCGATGTCAGCTACAAGAATACTAAATAAAAAATGGGGGTTTCTATTTAAGATTTTAAAGTTGACCTTCACATGATCTTCAAATGATTTTCCAAGGTCAAATAATTGTCACCATCTTATGGCCCCCTCGAAACCAAATAACTTTTGTCTGAAACATTTTTCTCTTCCGGGCTTGGTTTTTGAGATATTTGCCTGAAGAAATTAAAATGGGACACCCTGTATAATTTTGAACTTATATTATATCTACATACAAATTGCAAATGTGTATCAAATTAAAGCTACAGTACATACAGAATCCATTTAATCCTCCGTACAAGGACATTAGCGCTTGCAAATTTACAGCAAGAGCTAGCATAATTTAATGCACTGATACTGTCGTAAAGAACAAAAGGTCGCACCTTCTTCAAAAAACTTAATCTTCTTATCGCAGATGTCAATGCACAAATGCAAATGCAAACTTATTTCTTAAGGAGCAAGTCTTGAGGAATTCCTCTATTACGCAAATGCATTTTTCATATACAATATGTGTTTATTAAATTTATATATTAGTTTTAATTGTGCGTAATAACTTTATAAATAATTTATTACATCTTTTTCAAATTTGAGATGTTATAAAAACATTTACTTGCAATAGAGAAGGTGATCATGAAGAAGGAATTGGAAAGACTTGATGCCATGCCCGCCTGTCCGGAATTTTGAAGGAAATCGCCAAAGATTATGCCAAATGACGATGCTGGACCCATTGTAGTAAACTAAAATAGCAAAAGTTATCAATTATGTATCTCTATATAAAATAGTTCATTTTTGCGTTGAAAAGGATTATGAAAATATATCTAAAGACTCTTTCATATTATTTGCAGATATGCAGTAATTTGTGTTTTAAAAATTATGCTAAGCGCTATTATGTTTGTCATTATTATTATACTAACAAAAATTAATATCATTGCCAATGCAATCATCCATCCCCAGCCGCCGTCTGGAGCCAGATCTTCCAAAGTAATTTCATCCTCTTTGTTCATCAATTCCTCTTTTTTCATAGTTGTGCTCTTGTTTTTATCTCCAATTGTAGGTGCACATGTCGTTGTGCTATTTGTTTTTGTCACTGTCATACCGTGTTTTCTTTCAATCTTGAAATGATAAATTTGAAATCGTCAAAATTTAGTGTATGTAGTAATTAATCGCTTTCCTAATTGATATTCAAAGATACAAAGAAGATGTAGAAGATATTTAATAAAAAGTAAATATAAAAATAAAATTATATTTCACATAAATATATTTAATTTTTTAATTATTATTGTTAAAATTAGAAAAAATATGATATAAGATAAAGAGATTGATATCTTACAGTCATAGTTCTCCGTAAAAGTGTCTGTCAAATAAGTGATTTATTTTTTTAACCTTTGGATTGAAAACAGTTTCAATAATCTTACAAAGAGCGATGTTTGAATCCGATTCAGACTTATATAGTATTTCTGCGAATTTGAATCGATCGCCGATTAAGTTAATCAAAGTTTAATCAAAGTGACCCGAAATATCTAGCAAAAAATTGAAAGTACGGAAAAAATGTGTGAGAGAAATTCTATATTATCTTATCTATATATCTTTTTTTTATTCTTGAGCAAATAAAAATAAAAATTTCACAATGGGTGATCAATAATTAACGAGGAATAACAATACAATTTGTAAAGTTTGTATAAAGCGATCAAACATATCATTCCAATAATTACATAGTACTTTGAATAATTAAATATTAATAATTAATATAACATGTAATTACGAAACAATCTTTTCAGAAAAAATATTTTACATAAAATTATATCCTATATTTCTGTTAGCATTCTCTATATATATAATGAAATATTACAAATCTCTTTTTCGCGTATATCAAACAAGTCAGATCAAACAATACTTCCATTGTTTTTATTATATCCTGGTTAAAGATAAGATTTAAGTATTTACCTAATAGAATTTGTCACAATAGATAAATATGGCGAACATCAACGATTTTGATACACTTCCACGATAATCGAAGGTAGACTAGTATTCGACTAACTGAACATGCCAAAGACGATTTCGAAGGCCCTCTTATCTATGCACAAGGTGTCATCATATTAAATACCCATTCTTAGGCCGGAGTGAAATATTACCATCCGTAATCATGAAATCGCGCGAGAGAGAAACTGAGAGTGTAAACAAAATATCTAATGTACTCTTTTTTTTTTATACATAAGAAGCACCAATTAAATATAATATGAGACGCATTTTATGAAAAATAATCAAAAATGTTTTTATTTTTTTTTTTATATATTTAATTAATCGATTACAAATAAAAATGATCTGATATTACATTAAAAAGTAAACTAATGGGAATAAACAAGATACAAGTTAACAAAGATCATAGAATTTTTAAACATTAACAAATTTTTTGTAATATAAATATAAATACAAAAATTTTAATTCTTTCATTTTTTCAACACATAAATAAGACAATATATAAAGATTTTATTGTAGAGAAAAGATTTAAAAAAACCAACATATCATTTTTTTTTTGTTTTTAGTCTCACTAGCTAAAATATTAAAACAATAATTTTTATCTAAAATATTTTAAGAGAGTGAGATTAAAGATGGCTTTTCTTCCTCCTATCAAATTTCCTAATTTTGATAATACTATTTTAATTAATTTTTTTCTAATCAAATAGTTTTGAGAGAATAATTTTAAAAGAAAAAGATTTTTATTATTAAAGCTTCTCATTTCTTCATTACCTTTTTTTATTGTCAGCGAATAGACTTTGTCTCTTACGCATTTTATTAGGTGTACAACTTTGCTTCCGCCGTTTTCCTATAGATGGCTTTAGCGGTAAGTAGTGGTCGAAATAAATAGATCATAGACGTCATGCGATAAATTTGGGCATCTGTCAACATAACCCCATAGAAACATTAGTCGATTTGTGTCTGCGTCATAAAGTTATTCTCGATTGAAAATGTCAGTTTACGAGCCAAATTCTCGTCATTTGCGGGAGGTTTTAGATTTCTGCTTCAATATGAAGAAATCTGCGGCTGAGGCTCATCGAATGCTCTCAAATACTTATGGCGAAGCCGCTATTAGTGAAAAAACGTGTCGTGAGTGGTTTCGACGCTTCAAGAACGGTGATTTTCACGTGGAAGACCGGCATAGCGGTGGAAGAGAGAAGGTTTTCGAAGATGCAGAATTGGAGGCATTACTTAATGAAGACTCGAGTCAAAGTCAAAAGATGGGAGAAAGTAGTGGCCAGCGATGGACAATACTTTGAATCATAAATGTATAACCAGTTTTTTACAATAAAGCTTCGAATTTCGGGAAAAAAACGGCGGAAGCAAAGTTGTACACCTAATACTCGCACAAACATACACACACGCACGCACACACATACATACACATCATTCTTCTAAAGTCTATAAAAATAAATTGCAAAGTTTAGGTACAATACGCACGATTTAGTATTAGTAGAGAGATTTGATACATGTCAAAGCTATTAGTCCAATCCTGAATAAATGTGATAATACGCACGCGCAATTATATTTTAAGTATCGCAAAAATAGAGTATCATTTTTTAATTAGACTTTTTTTCTTATATATTGTATGAACTCAAAGATTATCGTAAATTGCCAATGATAACAAAAATTAAAATTAAGGCTTCTATACTGACATTTACAATGATACAAAATGCTGCAGAATCAGCAAATTACAAATGTACAACACCGATTATCCTTGTTACACGCTTATAAACGTATAATCGTAATACAAGAAACTATTACCTACTGATACCGTGATATTTTTATACATTATTTAGGAAACTAAAAATTTGCGTGATAACTTGAAAGATACTCACCTATTTTTGCAAATTCCGTGAATCATCATGGCTGTGAAGAATAAATATTTTGCTTTTATAATCACTATTAACACAAAAAGTAAAATGAGCAGAGCTTCCGATTTTGCCTCAGCTATTACTAATTTTGACAGTCAATGCAACATCACGTTTAGCCAGTTCACTAGTTAGGCTCATCATATATGGGCGAAAAAAAAAAGTGGCAAATCTGGTAATGATCATAAATGGGCACCAGTTTTTGCACAAAACGTTGATTTCGGGTCCACTAATGAACTGGTTTTAAAAATGTTGACGCTAGAAGCTGTAATTTTACAACAGAAACTGATAGCTTAATGTATTGTATTAATATTGTCGACAAGAGCAGAAAATCGAGTTTATCTCGATAATGGCTTGATCTTATCACAGATGTCAATACAAATACAAAAAAGAAATGTAAACTTCTTCTTTCGAGAAAAGTCTTGAGAAAAATAATGCACACAAACTTTTATTGTACAAAACTCTTTATAAAATGTGGTACTTTATTTTTATGACGGTTTTTAAGAAAAATTCGTAGCAAGTAATTCAATGTATTAATATCTTTTTTAAATTTTATAATTATTCAGAATTCTCTCTCTCTCTCTCTCTCTCTCTCTCTCAAACATTTATCGTTAATGATAATTATAAAAAAGGAATTTAACAGGAAAGCTCGTATTCAGGCGATTAAACTTGTCATGATGATTTAGAACAATAAAAGTTATAAATTATATATTCATATATAAAATTATTTGAATTGAAAAAGATTCTGTAAAAATTCCTTAAAACCTTATTATTTGGAAAAGAGCAATAATTTGTTTTAATATTACGCTAAGCACTGTTCTATTTGTCATTCTTATATTTTAAAAAAATTGATACTATTGTCAATGCAATTAAATCACATAGTACGGTTGAATGTATATTGTATTTCATAATTCTGTTATTGTATAGCAGTACTTTAAATAATCAAGTATATATATATATATATATATATATATATATATATATATATATATATATTGTGTACAATTTACAATTAAATCAAGAACTTTAAAGACAAAATTATTTTTATATAATACTTTTTATAATCTTTTTATTAGCATTATTTATGTATGATAATATAATGTTGTACATACATATGTATATATACAATAAATCTTTTATGCAATATTAAACTCGATTATTATTAAACTCGAATTAAACAAATAAAATTATTCACATACTATTAATATTTAACATGTCAAATTATATGATTTTCGCTTAATGAGAGAAATATTCTCATCGATATAAAAAATGGAACATAACATTTATCGATTTAATTAATCAGTATTACGGAAAAGGGATTCGATATTTTCGAGTAATCGACTTTAAATATCTTTTTCAATAATTTTTCCCTTTATAGAAATATTATTATAACAATAAATTACAGAGATAAATTATATTCTTATATTCTTATAAACCTAAACAATGTTTACCACGTATACGTTCCATCTTTTGTAGTTATATAAATTAAGGCGCTGTTTGTATTCTATTAACGAGCATTACAATATAAATATAATTATATCTACTTTACATAAAATATAAATTGCAGTATAGAAATTTATACACTCTCTAAACCAATAATATTGAAAAATTCTTGCAATTTTTTATAATCAGAGTTCTCTCTCCCTTTTTTTTCTCTCACTCCAAATAATACAAAAATAAAAAATACAAAAAATATTAATATAAATTAAATATTATATAATTAAATATAATATGTAATATAATTCAATATAAATTATCTTTACATTAAATTATTATATTATTTATTGTGTACAATATTATATAAACTTTAATGTAAAATTAAATTTTATTATAGTTATTAACGCGTATTAATAAAAATAATTTTTTCGTATAAGTCTAGCCTTATATTTATTATCTCATAAGTACTATCTAAATATATGGTATATAAAGCGGTCATCCAACGAAGGTCGGTCAGTGTTGCAAACGATTCTGCAACTAGTAGACCCGCGCGTGAACGATCACTTGCCAATTATATCAAGTCGTGTTCAGTCATTTATGTTGGCAAATTACAAAGATCTGTGCGTTATTGAGCAAGAAAGAAGTGAGCAGCGAGATATAAAGTGATTATTATACAAGAGATGACATAATCGTATGAAACAACAGCGAATATAAATAATAAAATTAATTTTACGATGAAAAATTAGTAAGTTCTAATACCTGTTATAATATATTTATAATTTTATTATGATGTTAAAATAATTGTTACAAAAAATATACAAAGTATGGCAAAATGACATATATGTGATGACCTATAATTATGTGAAACGATCATGTTTATAATAAAACGGGACTTTGTGTATAAAGATACTTGATCAAAGATACATTTCTCTATCATATTTATTGCATACACACGTATAACTTACAGCATACTTTATATATGACGTAAAGATAAGATATATTGAGAAAAAGTTACATACACAAAAAGGTTAATGTATTTTTCCATTGACGTTTCATACGTTCATGTGACATGCAAGGTAGATACTTTTTTCATTCATTATATTCGTCAAACTTGATTACAATCAATCGTACCTTGCACGTTATGTAAATGAATGTTAATGTAATCTTTCTTCGTTATTGCGTAACTTGCGTATTATGCATAAGATTATTTCTTGCTGCATACTCGAAAATTCCTCGTTCAATCGATTGTACATGCTACATATATCGGTACAAAATTTTCCGTTATGTAGATTGTCCAGTGTACTTTCTAAGAGTAAGAGTGACAACAAGTGTAGAAGTAAATTGCTGACATCACGATCAACGATTAGTCATCCACAAGAAACTGTATAGTAGTGAGTCGAACGAATTCGATTGGTGGTCAGCGAGTCCTGTTCGATCAAAAAACGCTTATATAATTTACAACAGATCGTTGACAGAACGTAGCTCTCAGTATACGTGTGCAATGCTCTTCAGTGTTAATTTATGTTAAACTGTATTAAAAACGGTTTGTTTGGAAAATGACAGAAAACGTAAAGAAAGATACTAAAGAACCTCCGGATGGTGGCTGGGGCTGGTTCGTTTGCCTTGGAAGCAGTCTAATTACGGTAAATTCTGGCAAAATTACTATCGCATTCTATATTGTATCAAAGTTATTTATTCATGTTCTCAATAAAAATATATTATAAAAAGAAAATAAATATATAATAAAAAAATATTTTTTAAATCTATATATTATTAGATAAAAATATTATATAATGCAGTGATATATATATATATATTATTCTTGAAATATTCTCTCATAAAATAAGATTGGAATAATTATTATGAGAAAATTTTATAAAAACTATTATTGTTACATTTTCTATTTTCATTTTGCTACATTATTGCATATATCGTACAGATTAATATAGTATTAATTTTATTCTAATTTGTAAATATTGACTTATCTTACTGACAACATATGGTACGTAAACTGCAGCTTTCTTTGCGTTCTTTGGATCCATCTTTTGGATTACTTTTCCAAGATCTGCTGATGGACCTCGATGTGGACTCTACAGGAACATCGGTTATAATGAGCGTTCTAGATGCCATTGTCAATTTTACAGGTAAATGCGACTTTTTCTCAATATCTAAATATATGTGATTATTTTAAATATTAGAGAATCTTCTCTTTTCCTTTCTTTTTTTCTTTTTATTTTTTAAAACGTTTCTAAAATTTAGAAATATAAAAAGAAAGAAGTATACTTGTTTATCCAATCTTGTTCATATAAATTTGTAGGTTTTCTAGTTGGACCATTATTAAAAAGATTTTCTTATCGACAAGTCGCATTCTTTGGAGCTTTACTCAGCTGCAGTGGCTTAATACTTACATCAAGGGCTAATAGTATGCTTTATATTATTTGCACTTACAGCATTTTAGGAGGTATAAAATAATTATTATATATTGTATAAATTATTTAGTTTTGCATAGAGTTTCTTTTACTAATAATTACATATTTAAATAATATTTCCGTACGTATATTTTCTATAATTATTATTCATTTTAGGTCTGGGTACTGGCCTTGCAACGGCTTGTTCCTTCGTCGCACTGAACACATTTTTCGACAAAAAGCGTGGCCAAGCGGTCGGATTTTCCATGGCAGGAACTGCATTGGGAATGATGCTCGTGCCGCTGGTAAGGAATATATTTGAAATAAATGGAAAGAAATAAATCTCTTATAATTAATTATACATTGTACAGCTAATACACATGCTGCTGGAATTATATGGATTTCGTGGCACAACACTTATCATGGGAGGATGGGCGCTGCATTCTATAGTAGGATCATGTTTATTACGTCCACTTGAAGAACGATCATTGTCACTGCCAGTTGAAGTAATTATTATATATATATTCTAATCTAAAAAATATTAAGTGATTTAAAGCGATATATATTTGTCAAATAAAATATAGTTTATTAATATATTATATCTCGAATTTTTATATATTAAATTATTAAAAAAACAAATTAAAAATATATTCATGTACATATGAACAATAATACGGATAATAAAACAAATATCGTATGTATAAATATACATAAAAAATAATATGTATAATAGCATGGTCGTATAAAATCCTTCTTCAGGAAAAGACTGACAAAGAACGAGAAAGCGAAGCTTTATTAATGAAAAGAAATCCTACTGGATCACGAAGGATGTCGAACGGATCAACTTGGACCAAGGATCAAAAGGCGGAAAATGAATCAAAACTCTCATCGAGAAATGAATCGCTTATGAAGAAGATAAAAGCAACCTTTGACTTGGATCTTCTGAAGAATCCCACATATTTAAACGTCTCTCTAGGTTGCAGTCTTTTCTACGTAGCCGAATCAAATTTTAAATTGATGATGCCTTTCTTTCTCTCGGATATCGGTGAGCGCATTTAATTGTAAATCGTAATCAGCGTACCGTAGCAAAGGATGCCTATTGTTTCATTGATGAATAAGATTTATATTTTTATGTTACGAACATATAAAGATATTGAAATTACAAATTATTCACATCACATACAAATCTATGCCAATGCCACATTAGCACAATATTGTAGGAAGGTCGATGATTGAAAAACAAACATCCTCGCTATAGCACTGCTCGGAAATTACATAAACTGCTCGTAGGAACTTGACAATCAACAGGAATGACGAAAGCGGAGATCGCCTTTTGCTTATCCCTGACTGCATTTGTTGACATCCTCGCCAGATTGTTCTTGCCGACGCTTTTTGACAAGTTCGGTTGGAAGAAGCGCATGATCTTTTGGGTCTTCTGTCTCTTCGTTGGAACCGCACGTTCCGGTAATTCTTTCATTAAATCTGCCATTATTAAATTTGAATGTTGCATAATATTGCCATTACATTTTATATTATTTATTTTTTAATTATTAAAATATAATTTACTACACAAAGTTGTGAAAAATTAACAAGAAAATATAAAGTTTCGTTATTACACAGTATTGGCGGAACAATCGGCAAAGATACCATTAATCATCATGTTCGTGATAGCGGGATTCTTGCGTGGCGCTACATTGGTAAATCTTAATCTTTGCATATCGGAGTGTTGTACTTTGAAGAAGCTACCGAGTGCATTTGGAATGTATATGGTGTTCAAGGGCTTATGCGTGGTCATTATAAGTCCTTTAATCGGTATGTTGATACGATATGAAATATATATAATATTAAAATATCTATTAAATGTCTATTAAAATAACATTAAATTCTAATTTGATATCAATTTTCTCTTCAAAAGGATACATCAGAGACATCAGTGAAAGTTACAAGATCTGCATCCACATAATGACCGTTGTAATACTTGTCACTTTTATTATGTGGAGCATCGAATTTTTATACATCGCCTTTTGTAAACGACGACTTACCATAGCTAAAAAATTACAAATGCAGATAACTGAATAGTAATTGAAATTTAGTATTAATTGTGTATACGATAATCTTGAATGTATTTTTCAAGCATTTTTCTGATTTTGTCGCAACTGAAAAAGCAGGAATATTAATAAAATTGATTAATTTTTTTAAAATATTTTTTCCTTTAATTAATAATTCCCGTATAATTAATGATTATCAAACACGATGATCAATCGTGCATCGATTGAAATTTTTGCAGTTACGTCTTTAAAAAAAAAAAAAATATATTTTTGCGCGTTAAATCAAATAGAAAATATCTCCGCGACAACTTTATAATTTATTATTACACGCTGATATCGTCTTATCTACAGTCAATGTTACTTTGTATTTTCGTATAGTGCAATGAACTTGTTTTATCCAAAAGTAAAATTTTTTCTCGTCGAGCTGAATATTATTTAACAAATAAAATGTCTTGTTTAAAATTTTTTTTTTTTTTTTTTTTTTTTTTTTTAAGAAATTTTAAATTGATAAAAGAATCCTCGAATAAGAAAGATGATTTGCACGCATAATAGATATATTCTGTAGACAATTTATATTTTTTTTTTATACATCTATTTGTGTTTTTTATCAAAATTTGTTTTTTTTTTTTTTATTCATATAAAATTGCAAATTTATTAAAGCGCGATAAAATTCTGATGCTTCTATGATTCTATGTCTAATGTAACATACATACGTCTTCATTTGTGTCATTGCACTTATTGCGAGATAATGAGGCGCGTTGATAAATTTGCGCCAAATGTGTGCAAAGAATTGGCTGATAAATAAATACATTGAGAAATGCGCGTGCATTCGCGCTCGAGAACAAAGACGCAGTTGTTACCACTTGATAGGAACGATCAACGTTTAGATGAAGTTGCAGAGCCGGTTTTTATCGTTCAGACTCTTCTTCGAGCCAGTCTCGGAGCGTCCGCTGCTCGTGCCAGAACATATGTTCCTATCTTTCACGTGTGCAGAACATTTATATAAAATAATGTGCATTTCAAACATATGTGCCCGGTATTTAAATTGATTAAAAATTAAACGCGTGGGAGTGTTGCTCGTTTGAATCAACATAATCTTGAAAAATTTTGATTTTGTATAATTAGATTATAATTACTTAATTATAAATTTTTCAATAACGTTAATTCATTAACATAGACCTGACAAACATATTGGCCAAATATCTTCGTTAAACATCTGCGCTTGATCACCAAACAAGCAGTTTGCGAGAGAAAATAAGAACCCCTGATCATAAGTAGGTATAAAAAAGTTAAGCTGTTCTAACGAAGAGCAAACAAAAGAAATCAAACACGTTATTACACGTAATTATTGCTGAGCTATTTAAGTAATAAGTAATTAAACTAACGATATAATACATTTGAAGAATACATTATTTTTTGTTCCGATTATTTTAATTATTCTATTATAATTATTATTTAAGTAAAAAAAATAAAAATATATAAAATAATTACAATATATATATATATATATATATATATATATATATATATATATTACTTAAATAATAATTATAATAAGAATAATTAAAATAATCGGAACAAAAAAGAATATATTCATCAAATTTAATATATCGTTAGTTTAATTACTTATTACTTAAATAGCTCAGCAATAATTATATATATATATATATATATATATATATATATATATATATATATATATATATATATATACACAGGATGTCCCATTTTAAAGGACCCACTCAAATATCTCAGAAACACTGCGTTAAATCGAAAAATGTTTCAAACAAAAGTTGTGTGACTTCAAGGGGGCCATAAGATGGTGACAAAGATTTGACCTTGAAAAATCATTTTGAGGTCATGTGAAGATCAACTTCAAAATCTTAAACGGAAACCCCCACTTTTTATTTAGTATTCTTGTAGCTGATATCGAGAGCTTTCCAAAACACTATAATAAAGTATTTTTTCATTAAGTACTTTTTGAGTTATTTTATATTTTAATCTGACATATTTTGATATAAAAAATTTAATATCTCGTAAACTATTCAGTTTTCGATAATTTTACCGTAATACTTCTATGTACAGAATAATAAGACAAATTAATTAGTGCCAAAAAAAAACAAATAATTGTTTAAAAAAATACATTGTAAATAATTTTCTTAAAAACAATTTTTTTTTTATACTAATTGATTTGTCTCATTATTCTGTACATAGAAGTATTACGGTAAGATTATCAAAAATTAAATATTTTACGAGATATTTAATTTTTTATATCAAAACGTATCAGATTAAAATATAAAATAACTCAAAAAGTATTTAATAAAAAAATACTTTATTATAGTGTTTTGGAAAACTCTCAATATCAGCTACAAGAATACTAAATAAAAAATGGGAGTTTTTATTTAATATTTTAAAGTTGACCTTCACATGACCTTCAAATGATTTTTCAAGGTCAAATCATTGTCACCAACTTATGGCCCCATTGAAGCCACACAACTTTTGTTTGAAACATTTTTCGATTTAACGCAGTGTTTCTGAGATATTTGAGTGGGTCCTTTAAAATGGGACACCCTGTATATATATGTATAATTACTATATTAAATTATACATATATCAAATTATGTACATATCAAAAATGAGATAACTTTGACGATTTGTGAAAGTTGTCGCTATTTTTCATCATTATAAGTATCGCAGTTTTCAGAGTCAATTGAGTTAAATTAAACGAATTGCTCATTTTCATTGCTTCTACTTTAATACCACTTTATTAATCACTATGTTGAATTAGTATAACACACACACACACACATACACCCACACATACACACACGCGCACACACACACGCACACACACACATATTTTATATAAATATACAATATATATATTTCTTTTATATAAATTTATACATTACTTAACTATATATTTTGCTTAATTTATAATATTTTATTGTATTGATTAAGCTTTCGATTTCAAATATGTAAAAATTTTTTGCAATTACAGAATCCGCGATATATGACATCTGTTTCTTAAAGAAATATCAAATACAAAAAGTCAACAATTAAATACGAATACTTTTATGAACTCTCACCAGAAATGTAAATGCAACGTGGTTGAATCGAGGTGTGAAAGAAACCTTATCTCATAGCTGGCAGAAAGATATTATAACTCGTATCTTATCAAACACTTGGCCAATCCGAACTTAATATCGTACGTTGTTAGAGGACAATTAAATCTACAGTTTATCGAAAGTACGAGCACAGAATACAACTGAAAGTTTGTAGAAATCGCATACTCTCATGAAGTACTTGTAGAAGTGTGATCGATACGATTGATAGAATGACACGTGACAGAACAGACCAAGGCTGGGCATGGGCTATCGTTGTCGGCGTAACTGTTATCAATGTAAGCCAGTCCTATCTTTGCAATTGCTATTAGAAATTCCACAAGCGGATTAATCTCTATTGATATAAAACGTTTTAGCACTCACGCGTGCACAATCTTCATTTCAATTAAAAATCATTAAAATCTCTTTCTCCTTCTTATTCTAACAAAAAAGTTGCGTATTCTAAAAAATTATTTTTAAAAATATTTTAAAATTAGATTTCAAGACAATAGCTTGTCGTAGAGATTAAAAAAATATTACAGAATTTTAAAAATAATTTTTTCGCACGAATGATCGCAATTATTTTTATCAGTTAGCTGTGCTACCAGTGCAACAGTGTTTCGGACTTATTTTTGCGGAACGCTTTAGAAGTCTCGGTATTACCGCGACGCAAACAAGCCTAATTCTTCACCTTAATGGAACAATAACGTGCAGCCTAGGCCTGATAAGCGGTCCAATGATGAAAAGATTCACCTTTCGTCAGGTCGCATATTTCGGCGGCTTGACGATCGTTCTTGGAATCTGCACCGCTGCTTACGCGGTATCTCTTCCGACTCTTATTATCACTTATTGCATCATTATCGGTAAGTGGCTTGTGTTACAGAATAATTACTGGAGTCAGATAACGTGCTTGATAATTAGTGCTGAATGCCACGGAATTTAGAGGCTTTTGCTCTCTCTCTCTCTCTCTCCTCAGTGTTCAGCGATGCTCAAACAAAAACGGCATTATCAGTACTCTGCGTTGATACCACTGCTT
>NW_027223325.1:4351915-4438039 GCF_030449975.1 Polyergus mexicanus
AAGCAGTGGTATCAACGCAGAGTACTCGCATATTTCGGCGGCTTGACGATCGTTCTTGGAATCTGCACCGCTGCTTACGCGGTATCTCTTCCGACTCTTATTATCACTTATTGCATCATTATCGGTAAGTGGCTTGTGTTACAGAATAATTACTGGAGTCAGATAACGTGCTTGATAATTAGTGCTGAATGCCACGGAATTTAGAGGCTTTTGCTCTCTCTCTCTCTCTCTCCTCAGTGTTCAGCGATGCTCAAACAAAAACGGCATTATCAATTGTCAATTGAGCTTTAGTAATTGCAATTATTTCAACAATAATTTAATTACATTTGCGAAATTACAACATCATCAATATTTTTATATAGTTAACTGCATTATTCTAATTTCAATTATAACATAATAATCTAATATTAGCATTAGTTATTAAACTGGTTATATTTTTAACAGGTATCGGAGAAGGAATTATTTTTCTAGCGACAACCTTAGCTCTGAACACGTATTTCCGCAAGAAGCGCAACGTAGCTATGGGTTTTTCGGTTACAATGACCGGTTTGGGTCCAATCTTGATGCCTCTTTTGATAGATGTACTTCTCGAGAATTATGCCACCACCGGCACTCTTTTCATCCTTGCTGGAATTGCCGCACATTCTTTTATCGGCGCATCGTTATTAAGACCATTTGAAAAGCAGAAAGAGGTGAGTTAAAGGTATGCGAGAAAAAGCACGATCATATATACTGATTCTCTCTATTCTATCTTTTTATATCTTCCAGTCATCAAATTGTATATTGTATCAACAATATAAAACATATAGCATATTTGGAAGACTTCTTCCATTTTCAGCAGATTATTCTGATAAATAAAACTACTCATATATCGAAGGAAGAAAAGAGTTGGGGAAAAACAGAAGCATCATGTGCCGAAAACGAGGCAAATTTACAAGACGACATTGTTCAATGTCGATTATTAAATGAGGAAGATGCCGAAAAGGAAAGACAATCGGATCATTGTCTGGGTAATAAAAGAAAAGTAAATAAAAATGGAGAAACCTCGTGTCTCGAAAGGATCGCTACGAATTTGGATCTCGATCTACTTCGTGACAGTCGTTACACAGCCATAGTGTTAGGTAGATAGATATACCGAATTTACAAGAGTTTTATTAGAGCAAAGTTGGAATTGTCGGATATATTGTATAATACACGCACGTACGCTTAAAAATTAGGTATGAGCGTCTCGTTGGTGGCGGAAACGAATTTCAACGCGATGATACCTTTCGTCCTGGCCGAATTGGCGAGCCTCAACAGAACGTCAATAGCTACGGTGATGTCGATCCAGGCTGCCGCGGATATCACAGGACGACTTTGCGTGCCACTGTTGGCACAAAAAGCCGGCTGGACGTGCAGGAACCTTTACGTGATATCCCTACTAGGATCGATCCTTGGAAGGACTAGTACGTACCGCCACATAAAGTATACGAACACGAGGAATCTCTTCACGACGAGAGCGCGATCTTTGGGGTGGGTTGATAGTTGGCTAAACATAATAATAATATGTATGATAATTGATACAATCCGAATCGCGTTAATCATGTTATATTTATAAATTATTAAAAGACGGCTTCCTATAAAAATCTATGACATATAATATACATATACTGTATATTATACATGTACTATGATACGTCTTCATTATAATTTTATAATAATCAAATTATTATATCTATTTGAAAGAATCAATCTTTAAATTCTCAGTTTTATGTACATTTTTTATAAAGTCGATGTTTATGTTATTTTTTTGACAGTTTTATCGACATGGGGTAATTCTTACGTCGTCGTAATCGGAGTATCTCTGATCGTCGGATTGTCAAAGGGAACCAAGGCTGTCTTCCAAGCTCTAATTATTCCCGATTACGTATCATTGGAGAAGTTGCCGTCTGCATCCGGTATTCAGATGGTTTGTAACGGCATCCTGTCTATTATCGTGGGACCAATTATTGGTAAAGAGAGATTCTAAATGTGCAATAAAAATTGCTTCAATTTTCCTCAAGTGTTTAATTTAAATTTTAATAGCTAAACGAAGCAATATTTTATTATAATGTTCTATTTTAATTACAATTAAATATTTTTAGGTCTAGTGCATGATTTAACGGATAGTTACGTAGGTGCGCTATATTTTACATCTCTTCTCAGCTTGTCCTGTGTCTTTTTATGGTCTATAGGTGGACTTTGGACTCCTGGTAAGAATATTTTAAGATTGACTCGACAAAGTCCAGAAGACAATTCTCATCAAAATGTTTCAAATTAATTTGATAGCGATTAATTTGACATTTTCGATTTATGACTGCAAGTTTTAGGCTACAAGTATAAAGATAATATAGAAAAATTTATAAATGTAAATAAAATATTGTGTGATATAATTTTATAATATATATGTTATCGAAAAAATATTTAATTTAATTTAATTTCAAGAAATTTCTATTTTATGATTTTATGAAATTTCATTTTATGATTTTATAAACATTCTAGTATAGAGACAATTTCTATGGAATTACTAATTTTATTGATAAATTTGATATTTCATCGATATAGAGTGAATATAATTCAATCAAATCACTAGCGATTTTATAAAAATATTGATTAATCATTTTTATTGTAACTTGCACGTACAATAAACAAAATCCTGAATATATTTGATTATCAAAAATAGCTTCAATTTTAAAAATAATTCGTACGATTCTTTAATATAAAATGAAACGATTACATATAAATTTCTATGCGCATATTAATTATTCTTATCAATGAATAACAACCTGATACACGTAACAAAGGTTCACTTACGCAAGTATCAACATTAAAATATGCATGCATACATATATTAGCAATTTTGAATATATAAATGACTCATCACACTCAAACGCATATCATTTTTTCTACTCTATCTTCTCTATTCGTCTTCTTTCTTATCTTTCTTATAATACATAGAACAAGAATTCAATTATCATATTATCAAGATTCAATTACCAGTCTGTATACACACACACATTTAAAGTTGAAAAATTTTTTATCAATTATTTGTATTCTTATACTTGAGAATATATATATATATATATATATATATATATATATATATATATATATATATATTAATAAAATATATATAAATATATTGTATAATATTTTATAACAATTTAATTATACACAATAATAAAAAAGTACGTATAATAATAAAATTGTTTTATTTTATGCTAAGCAATTAACAAAACATCTTGTTAATTGGAGCAAAATTTGTAATTGCTAATTCAAAAAGTAGTCGAATAATATAAATAATAAATATAAATATATATTATATGCTTCTTTTGAAATTATATTTTTAAAAATCACGTATTTTTTTTATTCGCAACTATACATACATGTAATATTAGATCGTATATATGTATGTGTGTGTGGCATTGACATTTCGACTAGTTCATCTGAACGAAGATTTTCTACTGTAGTCTGATAATTTATTGACGATTGAAGAATCGATCATAGATGGCGATCAGATTAGATTAGCCTTAAGCTTAAATACTTTTTTTATCTCTTGCGAAAATGTGCGTCAACATCAGTGTAGCTTTTATCACAACGCAAGACACAACACTATGATCGACCTAGGAAAATATATATTGTAATATCTAGTTTCGCGTGTTACATCCTTCTGTATGTTAGTGTTGAACCAATTAAATATGTGCGCCAATTCATAGAAGAAGAAGGATATTAGATCTTAACACACGCATTTGCTTATATATAAATTATATAACATTTTGTTACTGCGCAAATTTCTTTGTGTTATAAATATTGAAATTGTATATATTAGATACTTGGGATTATAAACTCTTTCAGCGGGAATAAAATATTATATAATATTAGTAAGTGATGTGTAAAAAGTTGGTTTGCTTATCGCGAGTAAAATAAGATTAATTCTGAAGTTTACGTCACCTTTGGATGACACATTCATAAATGAATCAAATAATGATTGCGATAACGATTGATGCGGATAAAATCGATTGACAAGCGAATCGCAAGTCATGCTTGTTTTATAAAATCGGTATAAAATAATTAATTTATTATAACAAATGGCGCAATCGTATTATTCAATCAAATGTGTTGTTGTAAGCGATTGTAAGCAATAATAATAATTGTTAAATAAAGCTATTACTCTATATAATAATTAATGACTATATAAATATATACTAAATATTAAAACAAAAATATTAAATATAATATTCATTTAATAAAATAAATTTTTGATGTTCCCTACGCGTAACACACATTCTTCACATGACGCACATCTGACATTTATTTAATAAAGCAAATTTTTAGCGTTCTCTGCATGCTCTCTTCCCATAATTCTCTTTGGATGAGTAATATTATTTTAAAAATTGCTGCAAAACTTTATTCGGCTATATAATTCAATTTTACATTAATTTGTAAAATGTCTACAAAAGTGCCACCCGATGGAGGATGGGGATGGGTTATTGTTCTGGCCGGTGCATTAAATGGCGTAAGTTACCATGCATATCTATTGTAACATAACGAAAATATAATACAGATGTGACAAAAATAATAGCACGACATAAAGTATAACGTTTGTCAACAAGCTAAAATTGTTCTTCCTTCAAAATCGAAAAAAAGATTAATTTGAGTAAAAACTCTTCGTAGATATCGACCATACCGTTTATACAAGTATTCGGATTGATATACAAAGATTCTTTCGCCAAACTTGATATGAATGCGACAGATATATCAATTATAATCAATGTAAATTTGGCATTTGGTATGATGTTTGGCATGATTAATGGGGCTCTTTTGAAAACCTTTGGATACCAGAAAGTAGCGTTGGCTGGAAGCATAATATACACAGCGGGAATAATGTTGACGGCATTCGCCAATACTTTTACTTTCTTTCTTATTTGTTATGGAATGTTAACGTGTAAGTAAAAGAATTTTTCGACAAGCACATTATTATAATAATGTCTTTTATATATGTATACATATATATATATATATATATATATATATATATATATATATAACACAATATCAATTGTAAATATTATAATAATCGCTTCTAAAGCAAACAATTATTTAAAAAATTATCTTTATATTATGTGGCAAATGATTCGGAATGATCAATTGTTAAAATGAATTTTAGATTTGAATCAAACATCAAACTTTTCAAAATTTTTGAATAGATACGCATGTATACCTGTTCAAAATTAATATATTACCTTGATCATATTTATATTCTTTTTTGGATAGCTGTTGGTTTGGGTATGTCGATGTCTGGATTTTCTCTGGCGATTAATACTTACTTCACTGCAAAGCGAAATCGAGCTATGGCCTTGGCAGTAACCGTCACCGGACTAGGCCCGATTCTTATGCCTCAAGTAGCATCCTTCTTACTTGCCTTCTACGGTATACAGGTATTTCAAAAATTATGTCTTACTAAAAGAATATAATAACATAAAAGGATTAAATATACTTTCTTAATATTTCCTTGATATGTAAGATGATTATGCCAAGTAAAAGAGAATCGGAATTGATAAGTTAACACTGTCTGGCAGAAAGATATAGAGGGTGTCCCATTTTAAAGGATCCACTCAAATATCTCAGAAACACTGCGTTAAATCGAAAAATGTTTCAAACAAAAGTTGTGTGACTTCAAGGGGGCCATAAGATGGTGACAATGATTTGATCTTGGAAAATCATTTGAAGGTCATGTGAAGGTCAACTTTAAAATCTTAAATGGAAACCTCCATTTTTTATTTAGTATTCTTGTAGCTTGCCTCGAGAGCTTTCCAAAACACTATAATAAAGTATTTTTTTATTAAGTACTTTTTGAGTTATTTTATATTTTAATCTGACATATTTTGATATAAAACATAAAATATTTCGTAAAATATTCAGTTTTCGATAATTTTACCGTAATACTTTTATGTACAGAATAATGAGATAAATCAAGTAGTATAAAAAAAAATTGTTTTTACGAAAATTATTTACAATGTATTTTTTTAAACAATTATTTGTTTTTTTTTTGGCACTAATTAATTTGTCTTATTATTCTGTACATAGAAGTATTACGGTAAAATTATCGAAAAATAAATATTTTACGAGATATTTAATTTTTTATATCAAAATATGTCAGATTAAAATATAAAATAACTCAAAAAGTACTTAATGAAAAAATATTTTATTTAGTGTTTTGGAAAGCTCTCGATGTCAGCTACAAGAATACTAAATAAAAAATGGGGGTTTCTATTTAATATTTTAAAATTGACCTTCACATGACCTTCAAATGATTTTCCAAGGTCAAATCATTGTCACCATCTTATGGCTCCCTTGAAGCTATACAACTTTTGTTTGAAACATTTTTCAATTTAACGCAGTGTTTCTGAGATATTTGAGTGGGTCCTTTAAAATGGGACATCCTGTATGTATTTAAACCTTATAAATACCTATGTGTATTTACGTTTGCTTCGAGGCTTTTCGTTTGATGCAACCTCACTTGCGCTAGATTATGCCGATCATAAAATGCAACAGCAATAGCTTATCAATGTGGGTCGGCGTAGACGTCTGTTTATATCCTCGCTAGTTATATCATCTACAGTTAATGTTAAAGTAACCGCAATCTTGTATGCACAAATATATTATATGTGTGTCAATCTATAATATAAGGTTTAATAAACTATTTAGTAAAATTTATTTCTCTCTCTCTTTAATTTCCAATCGCCATTTATCAAAGTATACAAATTATAATTATTGATAAATAGTTACAAAAACGTGGCAACGTTTATTATAAGACGCGTATTGAAAATATTGTATATATATGCAATTTGAAAAATATAATATTAAACAGGAAACCGTCTTGATACTTGGCGCTTACAGTCTTCATTCAATGATAGGCGCATTGCTGCTACAACCAGTTAAATGGCACATGAAAAGAGTACCCATATGCTTAGAAACAATCCCTGAAAATTCTAAAGTTCTGAGCAATAATGAGGAAGGTATTCACTTACTAATTAAAAATATATCTATATTTGAGAATATATCTATCTCTTGTATAATAATTCGTGATCATTTACAGATATATCGACCTATAATGCGGAAGATGAAGCTAATATACACTCGTCGAAACTGACGTTGGACAACTATCAGAGAAAAAGGAAAACGACTATATCAAGCATCGATCACGATGTCGAAGTTGGAAGCATTTACGGATTCGATACGCCTTTATCTACACAGATTTCTATAGACAAAGCAAGTACGTAACCCGAAATTTAATATAAATATAATTTGAATTTAATAATTAATTATTAATTTAAAAATTTTACAAAACATTAAATAGATAAAAATATTATCATATCATATTTATTTTAGTGTATAATACAAATTATGACACGGAAACGTCAATAATTAAAGGAACGTCAGTGACAAATTTAGATGATAATCGTAAATGTTCAAAATATTCATTTTGGAATTCAGGTAAATATGTCAAGATATATTGATGATTAAAATTTTGTGGTTTTTTTTTTTGGAAACATGAGAGATAGTGAAATAAAAAATTCAGATCTGTAATTAAATACTACAAAAGTTTGATGTGTAGAATACAATTAAGCGTGATATACAAAACATTGTGATTATCCGCAATACAAAAAGAATACTCTTAGTATTTTAGTAAAATTTTATATATTTTTGTTTTAGCAAAAAGTGTAGAAAGTATAAACCTCGGTAGTAGCATAAAAATTTTTGACGAATCTGCACTGATAACGAAAAAATCGACTTTCATCGATAGCAAAGTAAATAAAAGTGTAAACCATATTAGAGAGAATATCATGGAAAAGAATTCGCTATTGGACAAAGAGAATAGTAACTTTTCAAACAAAGAAAATTACGATAAAAACAAGTGAGTATAAAAAGAAAATCCATTTTCTATTTATTATTATAATACACAATATATGTGCGCATGGGTATAAAAATATAATATAAATATATCAAATAACATAACATTATTTCATTAAAGTTATATAAATTGTAACTCTATAGTCACAAAAAAAACTTAATAAAATATATAGAAATTACATTGCAGAGATGAATCCGCCATCAGCCGAATTTTTTATCGAATTGCTAATCTTTACGATTTCGATCTTCTGCGCGATCCTACTTACGTAAATATCATGTTGGGAATGTCGATAGCAATTTTTGCGGAGATAAACTTTTCCATGCTAACGCCGTTCATTCTCGCTGATATGGGAATGATAACAGCAGAAATTGCCAACATCATGAGCGTTATCGCAATAGCCGATCTCGTTGGCAGAGGCATGTCACCGTACTTGGGAGAGTGGCTACGTCAGCCACCTAGGATGATGTATATGCTTAGCCTGTTTCTCCTGATAATTAGCAGAACCTGTAATGTATATTAATTATTTATTTTATTTTTTTTTTGATCCGAAAAAAATAACACACGATACAAAAATGGAAAAGTAGAATTGTACAATACGTAACAGCGACAAATTTATCTCTATTTATTTTCGGTACAGCATTGATCTTTACAAATAGCTTCCTTTCGGTACTAATGGTTGCGATCGGTTTGGGATTGGCGAAAGGGATTCGTTCAGTGTATATGACCTTAGTGGTACCCAGCCACGTTCCCATCCATAAGCTACCTAGCGCTTCCGGAATCCAGATGTTAATCAACGGAGTGATCCTTACATGCGCTGGTCCAATACTAGGTATTATAGTAATATTAGATTTAATTATTTATAATCTCATTAATTGTCAATAATATATTTTTTATACATGTATAATTTATATAAAATATTAAATGCTGAAAGAAAAAAAAAAGGACAGAGAAAAAGAAATTTGATAAATGTGCGGATTAACTTACATCTCACGGATCGTTTTTAATTTTACATATATTGTAGAGGGCGCATTCCTAAGCAATACACGCTTTGAATTTTGTCCCTCTTCTGGTTCCAGAGATATGCAATTTTGAAGTTTCACAGTTTTAATACTTTTTCTCAGATATTATAAAGTAATATTAGGAAAAGTTCGTGTATACATTGTATTTGTTGTAGAGTAGACGAAAAAGTGTTTGTTTACATTTACGAGATAGGAATGTGCCCTCTGCAATATATGTATTAGGTGTACAACTATGCTTCCGCCGTTTTCCTATAGATGGCTTTAGCGGTAAGTGGTCGAAATAAATAGATCATAGACGTCATGCGATAAACTTGGGCATCTGTCAACATAACCCCATAGAAACATTAGTCGATTTGTGTCTGCGTCATAAAGTTATTCTCGATTGAAAATGTCAGTTTACGAGCCAAATTCTCGTCATTTGCGGGAGGTTTTAATTTTCTGCTTCAATATGAAGAAATCTGCGGCTGAGGCTCATCGAATGCTCTCAAATACTTATGGCGAAGCCGCTATTAGTGAAAGAACGTGTCGCGAGTGGTTTCAACGCTTCAAGAACGGTGATTTTCACGTAGAAGACCGGCATAGCGGTGGAAGAGAGAAGATTTTCGAAGATGCAGAATTGGAGGCATTACTTAATGAAGACTCGAGTCGAAGTCAAAAAGAATTGGCACGATCATTGGGAGTGACTCAACAAGCAATTTTAAAACGCCTGAAAGACATATAACTAGTTTTTTACAATAAAGTCTCGAATTTCGGGGGAAGAAACAGCGGAAGCAAAGTTGTACACCTAGTAAAAATGAAAACGATCCGTGAGATGTAAATTAATCCGAATATTTGTCAGAAATTTAAATAGATTTTAGATTTAAATAAAAAATTAATTAGATTTAAATAAAAATTGTTATAGGTGTAATACGAGATAATACAGGAAATTACACAGTTTGTATTATACTGATTAATTTTGTGACCACCGTTACGCTATTTATGTGGACAATAGAGATATTACACGTACGGAGGAAGTCTGCACGGCGAAAGTCAAGATTACCCGAAACATCTTAAAATACAATGTACAAAATAATTTAATTTTTATAAATAAACCATTGTCAACATATCTACATTGTGAATGAATTCCAAACTCGATAAAAAAAAGATTAATAAAAGCATGTAGTTAATCAAATATATTTTATTAAAAATTCTTAGGCAGCTTATTAAATTTCCTCAACCGCGATTAAGGTCGTGTTCTTGTTCGACATCATTTACCATAGAAATGAATCCAATTAGAGCGCTAATCGTCTCGAGACGACTCGAGTCTTTAAAGACAGACAACTGCAGTAGACAATGGAACACCTTTCCCATTATTTTCCGGCGGGAATTCTCACGTCTTGCGACGTGTGATCTTCCTGAAGAGATCTGAAAAGGAAGTTTGAAGGTCAATGAAATGTAGATAATGTTGCATCAAGCCGGCCAATCTCTTCAACAATGTTGAAGATTCCTCTATTCTCGCGTCAGATCTTTACTCGTTAAATGTAACATCTTTTTCATGACATGCGAGAGTTCCGATGTACGCGCGATGTCACTTAATTTTCTCTCAACGTGTAACGACTTGAGAATAAAAATAAAGCACAGAAATACTTTGATTTCTCGCATCAAAATTATATCTTTCCTGAGTGTGAAAAAAAAAACAGCGTATACGCGTATAAAATATTTTTGTCAAATATATATGTAATATTCAAGTACTATATTATTCCTTCGCTATACGATTCTTTACTTGAAACGGACAAAAAAAAATGATCTCGAAATTCGCGATACAAAATCCCCTTTCACCGTACAGTCGGAAGAGGATGACTTGCGTGATATGCATACATGTATATCACGTACGAACGTATATTTAGTTGCAGCAATGCTCAAATAGTCGTGACACTTTTTGACGGAAGTCCAGCTTTACGAAATCGGCGAAAGTGATGACCGTACGTGGTTGGCAAATGCATAAAGGACAAATTCAAATAGCCGTAAACGCGATTGTATTTCAAAACAACCGCACCTGCAATTTTCTAAAATTAAAATGAGAAAGTTCGTACGAGTTTTAAGTATCTTACGCTGTAAATATGATTTATAATATATCAATGGCATATTATCACAAGATTATTACGTTTTGCATTGTGCAAAAAAATATAGAATAATATTTAATACATCGCTTTCGTATAATTCTGTTAATTTGTTGTGGAAATAAAAATATATTAATTTTTTATATTTATAAACAAATCAGATAAATTAACATTTATTATTCGCGCGTTGCGCGCATTTTCTATTATTCATTATTCATTATTGTTTTTATATTACGCTGAAACATCATTTATTTCAAGCTAGGTACGACTGCGAGAAATCTTTTGCATTCGAAAGTGTTTAACATGAACAATAGCTTCTGAGAAAATTGACCTTAAACTCACCTGATTTAACTTACAGAATTGAACAAAACACTTCGGGAAAGGAAAGCTTAAAACCCAGTTTGTGTAACACATACTAACCTAATTGATCGATAGAAAATATTCGCTATTGTATTAACTCGTTTCGATAATTTTTCTCGACATTTTTGTAGAAGAAAACTCGACTTGAAAAAACACGTTTTAAAATAATAAAAAAGCAAATTTCTAAGAACACATTAATTTAATATAAAAAAGATTACGATGTATTCCTTATTTGTTTATCTTAATCCAAGTAACTTAAGTACGATTGTACTATCAAAGGACAGCATAGTTCTCTTGTAAAAGAGAGAATTATCAAAATGAGAATTATTAAAATTATTATGTAACTTATTTACACATATATAAATTGACATTCTCTCTGTATTTGAAATATTGGTTTCCAACCACTTTGCAAAAGTTGTAACGACAACTTAATGCAAATATATGCCGTACTATCATAGTTCCTCCTAGGCTTATTTCTTGTTTTTAGACTTATTGTCAGGGTTGGGAAAGTTACTTTATAAAAGTAACTCGTTACCGTTACCGTTATTTTTTCTAAAAAGTAACTCGTTACCGTTACTCGTTACTAATTTTAAAAAATAACTCGTTACCGTTACAGTTACTAAAAAGTAACGAGTCGTTACAATTTCCGTTACTTTTTTACAATACAAACTAATAAATTATTTTGCATAAGAAAAACTTTTAAAAAATTGTAAGCAAGATTTTATTCAAGGTTTATTACAAAATAAATGATTAAATTTTATCGAAATTCTTTATTAAATTTTAATAAAATTTGTTGCTCCATAGTATCATCATTTAAATGCCCTCTTTGTGGTGTTAATACAGAGCCACCGATGCTAAACATTCTTTCTACAGATGCACTGCTTGGTAGAGCTGTATTATATTTAATAAAAAGTTTTTTAAGTTTTGGATAGTCGTTTAACATTTCTATATTACAATTATTTGATTTTAAAAACCGTTGTAATTCTTCTTGTTCAGATTCATTTTGCACCGTTTTTTGCTCAAAAATGAAAAAATCATCGTGATCGTCAGATTTTCCAGCTTTTGAAGAATTTTCAGTTGATCGAATTCCCAATAAATCCTCCAAGTAATTTTCAGCACGTTTTCTTTTTTCTCCGGTTAACCAGTTTAACTTAAATTTTGGATGTAAACATGCTGCTATTATTAATTCTTTTGTTTCAAATATTGTAAGAAATTTAAAATCAACTATAGTAAATTAAGCGACATTGTTTGTTTTATTGAAATTAATACTTTTGAATCAATAGTTTAAAATAAAATAATATTTTTCAATTAAATCCTTATTTAAAATTAAATAACATATGTATTAATCAAATTAATAAGTTACCTTTTATTTAAACCTTGCTGAATAGCTTCAACTAATGAATGGCAATCTATAAGGTCAGATTTATTGAGATTTTCTAATTTTCGTTGCAAGGTACTTAGAATTGGTAGTAAATGAGATTACAACATAATAAGAATGCTAATTGGTCGATTTGCTTATGGCTTTACGGTTAAGATAAAAATTTTATCACGCACAATAGCAAGAATAATATCTTAAATAAATCAAAAAATTTGAAAAAAGTAACGATAAAAGTAAATGTTAAATTCGTTACTCGTTACCGAAAAATGTAACGAAGTTACTTTTTCCGTTACAAATAAAATTTGTAACGCCATTACCGTTACAGTTAGCGAAAAAAAGTAACTGTAACGCGTTACAAGTAACGCGTTACTTCCCAACCCTGCTTATTGTACTACTTATAAAAAAACTTATGAAGATACACATAGTTCGGATTACAAAATACATTTATCCGGTACACTGGCCACAATAATCACTTACGCACATACGTAGAATCAAAGTAGAAAAACAAAGAAAGAGAGAGAGAGAGAGAGAGAGAAAGAGAGTTCACCGATTTGCATTAAATATTGTTAAATAAAAAAATTTGGTCGAAATATGATCGAAGAACTCTATTTTATGATAAAATAACTGTTCACAATCACTCATCTTTCACTAAAACGTATCATCAGTATTGTCTGCGCATGCATGAATAATCCTTTTGAACATTTTTCACTATTAATCCGTCATCGGCTGGCACGTGATACCTACAAAACAAAAAAATTAAATATTATCGAAAAAGTTTTATTGCTTACAGTAAAAATAAAAGTATATATAATATCTCAACAATCAAAAGATGTAGAAAAATATAGAAAATTGCAAAAAATATACTTTTCAAAAATATAGAATAATGCCTAAATATAGAATAATGGGTATAGTCGTAGGTTATAATATAAAATTATACAACAATATTAATAAAAATTATTTATTCCATACATATTGTACTTTATTATCCAGACATATTATCAATGAAATTTGTGGGAAAAATATAAATATTCAAAAAAATAGATTAGTATTAAAACAATGCGTCTAGTAAAAAAGTCTAGCGTGTGAAAAATCAAAAAAAATAAATAATTTCTCATAAAATAAAAAGTAATAATTAAAATAGGCAAAAATAAAATAATTTAAATAAAGAATATAATTATAAATTATATATATGATATAATTATATATACCTTTGAGTGCCCAGCATACAGCACGGGAGTTTCAGGAGATTCACTGTCCTCGCTCTCGTGTTCATTCTCGTCGAGCGACGCAAATTCCTCGTGCTCCATGATACCCCACAAGGGAACGCTTTCTGGACCCGTGGAAGCCACAGCCAAGTTGTTCACAGCCTGAGGTAGCACTTGATAGGCTTTCTCGATTGACTCGAACGTATCGGACTTCTTCTTGGTTATCTTCGTCTCCGTTTGCAAGACTTTCGAATTTCTGTCTGCTTCTTTCACAGCTTTTTCTTTCCTCTTATCAACAGAATTCGATTTAGGAGTAGTCATGATAGGCTGAGGCGTCACCACGTAGACGCGTTCCTTATTCACCGGAGAAATATCCACGGAGAAGCCCTGCCATGTGTTGTCATTCTTTGTGGATGCGGTGGAAATGTCAGTAGAATTCTCAGTCGACTTTGAATTTTTGATTACCTTAAACAGGAGACACATCGAAGAAAGATAAAGCATTATTTCTTGATATTGATATTTCCACAAAATTTTGATTAATTACTTCTATTCGCGCTCCTTCTACATGGTTGCTGGCCGAACCTTTGTAGTCTAAATCGTTGAAACTGAATCCGGCCAAAGTAAAAGTTTTAACGTTATCGTCGTAAGAACCAATACGATTAACAGGTTCGGTGGTCGTCAAATATTCATCAGGAATCTGCTTTGAAGGGAAAAGATACGGATTGATCGAACTAGGCGAAACTGTACTAGCGGCAGTTGTACCCTTCGAATATTCCTAAATTAAACATAAAAAATACATTTATCGTTATCGTGCTTTCGTATATATATGTACTAGAATCATCATTGTAATTTTTGACAATAATCGAAATTATTTATTTAATTAAAATTATTTTTGTAATTTAAAATAAAATCCGCCAGTAGTAATGCTGGGTCTAAAAGATACATAATAAGACAAGAAAAAATGTTTTGAAAAGATCAACAAATTTAAAAACTTTATGCAATTATGCAATATATTTTTATTTTATATAAAGGATAAAATTAAAATAATATTATTACTATTCATTGAAAATTTATGCTTAAAATATCTTTTGATAGATAAGAAATAAATTTTTCATTGTGATGTTTGATGTGTTACAAAAAAAATAATAAAATAATATTATTTGTAACCAATATCTTTCTATATATTAGAATCCATCATTTATTACATTTAGTTTAATAGTCTCAACATTACGCATTATACACTGTAGAATTAAAAATTTTATTCATTATCTTATTTATTTATTAAAAAAGTATTTATTTAAATAATATGGCACGTACCTGTATCGTCCAATTATCAATATTCTTTTGCAATTTATGTACGTCTATGGAGTTGTTTTCTTTAGTACCGACTGATTTCCTAGTAATATCTGCCAATAATCCCGAAGTAGTCGGCCGAGTATACGAAGAGTTTGGAAGACTGATCACTTTGACACTATTTTTTGATTCCTCGCTAAAATACTTGTCATGATTGGATTCACTCGCAAAATTCAAAGCCTTTCGATCGTGATTTCGTCCGTGTGATGAATAGAACGGAAGTGGTGTGTATTGTGACGTGTAGGGAATAATGAGCTGTACCTAAATTTAATAAAAAAAATTAGATCATAGTAATTATTAAGGCGATTTTCTTTTTAAAACATGTTCTTCCATTTAGTCATATCACCTGTTTGTTCCTCTTTGCGTCTTGCTGTTTTGTGAATGTTTTATTCATATCTTTCGATTTATAATTCAAATTTTGATTCAATGTTTCCTCCGCTACATCGTTATAAGAATTCAATGCAGAGTTCAGAGTATTCCAAAGTCCTCCGCTCTCCGTATCTCTTGAAGTCGTCGATACGACGCTTGACCATAAATATCCAATCTGATCAGTTGGCGGAATATAGGAAACGTCTTGCCCCCGAAGAGCTTTATGATCATGGAGATCTCCATTGGAGTTTTGTGTTGCACTGTCGTTAATCTTCGATTCCTCTGAGAATGTTAGAAAATTGATCGTCTGGAAGCGATCCGTGGAAAGATAAGGTTCTGTTGTAGTAATGTCGCGACGTGTTTCAAAGATCTCATCGTCAAGCGTCAAAGTCGTCCCGGCAGTCTCGATATTCGTAGAGTCTGTGAACGCGTTAGAGGTCGGCGGTATCGAGGACGAGTCCGTCCGACTTTCATCCTTGTGCGTGAAATCTAGCAACAGTGACTCCTCAAAATGTATTGAATCTTCAATCTTTCCGGAAGATCCATCTGTAACGCGCAAAGGTGCGCGAGAGTCTTCAACGACGTTGGCGCTGGAGGACAAATCATTGTATTGATGCTCAAGGTTGCCCGGTATTCGATCGAGACCGGATATTCCGTAACTGCTGGGAGGATTTTGATCGATTAGAACACCGGGATTGTCAAACGATGTTTGATGACTTAGAGAATCAAGTGAACTTTGAGTTGCGGTATTTTCAAATCTTTGCTGGTCTGGTATAAGATCAGAATGACCACGCGACACCTGAGTTCCGCTAGGAGATAGATCACCGTGCGCGCTATAATTTTGAGCATTAAAATGCTCGAACCATCCATTGCTTGCGCCAGGATTGTTTACGTCAGAATTAGTATATCCTAATTCTTGATGCCTCGCTCCTGGATCAGAATTTGAAAAATCTGGACGAACGATCGCTTCACTGTTAAAATTGAGTTGCGCTGTACTCGGAAAAGTGTCATTTCCCGTGGATCTAACATCTCCAAAAACAGATGACGATGATGGTGGTGCATCAAGATACTCCGAGTTACTGTTGGGAACGGCTTGTACAGGATGATTGAAATCATCCGCCTTGAAGAGCGGTGGCATTGCTCCAGGATACAGATGCGGATTTGGCAGCGGACTAATGAAAGATCCGTCTTGTCCACTGGGCAATGATGGTGCGAAAGAAAAATCTGGAGCTCTAACTTCTTGCGAAGCAGCATGATGAGCGTCGTAAGGTACCTCGTGATTTCTGGGTGGCAGATATTCGCCATTTAATGATGGCGATAATTGAGGGGGCGGTGGTGGTGGCGACAATACGAAGGAAGAATCTCCCGAATGAGAATAATCACCGTGCTGTATCGGTATCCATGGAACTTTGTTGCAGGGATTGCAGTTTTTTGCCTTGTTCGAAGAGGGATATCCCGGATGATTGTTGAGGGAGGACAAAGGAGGAGGTGGTCTGTCATAAGTCGCAGGAGAGGGGCCGCCATAGATCTCCGCTGGAGCTGAAGAAGGTATAAAATTCGGTGATGCAGAATACGCAGTTTCGGTATGGGGGAGTTGTAGTGGTGGTGATGGTGGTGGTGGTGGTGGTGGTGACAACGGCGGGGTATTTGACGAAGAACCGATACCGAAGGGATTGAACCAATTCATAAACCGCGCAAAGTACCCTGGCGCCTCAGTCGGTTGAGGGGTAACCAATCTTGCGACTCTACCCGGTGGATGAAACCTTGGCAGTGGCGGTGGAACGAGATATTCGCTCAGATTGATTCTGCGAATGCGTCGAATATTGTTGGGGCCGCCCCGGCCATTCCTGATGATAGAGGCCGCGCTGATTGCGCAGATCACTAGCAGTAAGAATGGCAAGGCCTGAAATATCAAATTATTGCTTTACAACAAAGAAAAACAGGGAAGATTTATTAAAAATAGTAATTTTATTTGCAGAAAATAATATTGTTAATTTAGAGAAAGAAAGAGAGAGAAAGAGAATCTGCAAATTTTTGCTAGAATATATTTTGCTATTATATAATTAAATTTAAAAACAATGAAAGATATAAAAGTGAAGAGTTATCGTATTAAACTTATTGAAGAAAATATTTATCAGTAGAATCGAAATTTTCTCTACACAATTACTCCTAAACAATAAAAGCAAGCAGGAGAATAAAAATGACAAAATCGTTCAGTTGTTAAAGTCGTTAGATACATACTAACAATTTCTTTTCTCCTCGTCGATATTCTAGGTATCATTCGACAGACGAAAGCTTGTATGCATTATATTATTATGTAGACTTTCCGCAACAACCAATGACACGACGGTGGAATAAACGTGCGGTAGAACAAACTAGGTCGCATCGTGGGAATCATTCTACCGAGAATTATGTATGCCGTGCGCGAAACTAGACGTCTTCTCCCTTGTTATTTTAGAATGGAGTCCTCGTTGGACTTGGTTTCCCTCTCTTTAGTCCTGGATGCAGCTGATTACCCCGTTTTACGCTTGCTATACGTAATTTATGCAAGAAACGAACAACGTATTGCTGCGACGCAAAAATCGTTAAGCGAAACACAATTGGTGGCAGTTTGAAGCGTTTTTCAAATCGCTACAAGCAGTAACTTTTAGTTTTCACACTTGTTATTAAACTAAACATAACACGGATTTCGCCCGACGTACCTGACTAATTTCAAAATTGGCTTTCTAGATGAGAGAAAAGCACTCGTAAATGTCGTCCGATGCTCTTCGACCTATTTAACCAATATAAAACCCAGCAATCATCCTTCTCTTGAAGAGATTCTAAGCCAGCCGGTCATTACCGATGGCACAAGAGGTCATATAGAATGCAATGTAAGGTTGAGAATGCGCCACGGATTCAATTCCATAGTAATTGCTTCGTACGAATTTCTTCCATCTATTACTCACTTACTCGGTTATACGTATATAAAATCATTATCTAATGATTACGTCAATAATCCAAAATGTACGCTTTAAATATAATTTTTTATAAATTTTTTTAATCGATTTTAGAATTTACTATAATCCTTCAATCTATCGTGATAATATATTTATTTTAAGACATTATAGTGTTTGTGATATTTGTGTTCTGGATTACTACAAATTAAATCTTCGAATGAAATCTAATAAATAATTCGTGAATAGCATATCAAAATACACAATAATAGCACACATATAATTAAATAATATTATATAATTATTTCAATAAAGTAAAAAATATATTAATAAAACTCTATAAAAATAATATGATGAAATTCGATGCGAATTATTCTCTCGGAAATAGCGACAAGTGGAGAACTGGTACAAGGAAACCTTTATCGCAGAAGGCCGCGAGGAAAACGAATGAAGTGTCGAAGAAAGAGCGGGAATCCGCTGTGATTCGCGCAGCACCCACATATAGCGCTGGGATTCTCTCACGTTAATTGACCGCGAGAACTCCACGTGCTAGTTCTTCGCGTGTCTTGTGAGAGAGAACGAGAGTAGTCGTTGATGACCGTGTTTGTCCCGCGAACCGGAAGTCGCATAGGAAAGTGAAGAAACGAAAAAAAGGGAGGCACACACGCGCCTCTAATAATACATTACGATGTCGCATACAAACGCGCATTATGCAAATTACTTCCGACTAGAGCACGTCTTCTGCCTATGGCAGTTGCTTATAGATATTTAACATGAATTGATTTCCGAATTGATGATTGTAACACGCAAAGTCAAAATTATTACACATCTCTCACAAAAAGAGAGAGAGAGAAAAAAAAAGATATTTTAAACAATAAATTTTATATTGGATGATTGCATAAGTTCGTGCCCGATTTTCATAGATGGCATTAAGTTGCTGCATGGCGGAGTTCTATTGTTTTCGTGTGGTAATTGTTGCTTACACCTAATAGATGACGTTGTCTTATGTCAATTTAGCGTCAGACATTGTTCAGATAAGTCCATTTGTGCATAAGAGAAATCGTTAAAAATGGAGAACGAAAGGTGCATTTGCGGCATGTAATGCTATATGAATTTCGGAAAGGCGTGAGTGTTGGGATTGCACAAAAAAATATTCAAAGCGTTTATTTGGACCGCGCTCCTGCTCTCCGAACAGTCAAAAAGTGGTTTGGCAGATTTCGAAATGGTGATTTCAACATGGAGGATCAACCCCGCTCTGGACGGCCTTCTGGCATTGATGATGACATTGTGCATGCCTTAGTGGAAAGAAACCCAAGGATTACAACTGAGGATATTGCTGAGAGGCTGAACATCGATAATTCAACCGCTTTTCGTCATTTAAAAAAGCTTGAATACATTTCCAAGCTTGATACGTGGGTGCCGCATCTCCTGACTGAAAGGAATAAGCTGCAGGAAAACTGCAGGAGTTGCAATGGGAAATTCTGCAGCACCCGCCATATTCTCCAGATATTGCGCCTTCAAATTTTTATCTGTTCCGGTTTTTGCAGAATAGTTTAAATGGCAAGAATCTCAATTCCGAGGAAGCTGTCGAAAACCACTTTACAAACTTTTTTCAAGAAAAACCAAGTTCTTTCTTCAAAAATGGAATCGACAAGCTTATAGATCGTTGGAAAACCATTGTAGAAAAGAATGGAGACTATATAATTGATTAATAAAAGTGTTTTCTCTAAAATATAATCTATTGAAGTTTGTATTTAAATCGGGCACGAACTTATGCAATCACCCAATATAATAGAATAAAAAGAAAATTTTCTTCAAAATTTGACATGTATACATATATTAGATTTTTTTAAATTAAATATATACACGAATCTTCTGTGAATCTATTTATTCCTATAAATGTCCTTTTTTTTATGTGATAGTGCAACTTTTAGCAGAGTGAAATGATGTAGAGCTGTTTTTTTTTTTTTTTTTAAGAAGAACGCTAATGAGAGAAGTCAGTAGGCTACAGATACCCGGCAGGTATTAATCAAGCATGGATTGAGAATAATAGTGACTCCGCACTCTTAAGTCAAGGATGGAATCAAGGATAGAAGAACAGGTCAAAATCTACTAGGAAGCGGATAGATCCGATTTCTCGACTAGCGATCGATGAGAAAACATCTGGACGAGGGCATCGATTTAGCACACGGGTTCCACGATCGACTATTTATGACGAACGATCATATCGAGCATGTAACTAATATATCGATTCCTTTCTCCGATAATCACGTTTGAATGGAAGATTACGATTCCATTTGTGTAGCTGCTGTTTTATATCGATTTCGATCGCAATTTACCTCTGGTATAAAGAATAATCGTTTGTGTATTAATAAATATACAAACAATTATCATACTTACATATAATCAAGATATAATAACGTTGAATTAAAGACATAAAATGAATATCGCAGATTTATTAGAAACTTGCAATAACGTTTATTAGAAAAAAAAAATAAAAACTCTCATTAAGAGCATCTCACGCTGCCGCAGAAATTCATTACTAAAATGATCAATTATTAAAATTGATTACGCCACTGCGCTCATGAACTCGTCGCCGATGTCGTGGATGTAGCGCCCGCACATTCATACGACAGGTAATGTAGGTAAGTGGGCTGTGGGTATTACGAGTCGAGACCTACAACGCGAAAGAAGACGATGTAACGCGCTCACGCGCACCTGTAATCCGTGCGTATGCATACGCGCGTGTCCCACGTGCGACGAACACGCGCGTTTGTCGGAAAATGAATGTCAATCGCTAATCGAGACGAACCGCTGCCGATAATGGGGCTGCGCTCTCATTGCCTGGGATAACGTCAGCCGAAATAAAATCGTCATCATCGCGTTTATGAGAGATCCTCGCAGCGAGGTGATATCGAGATCGTTCGTCGACGAGATCGATATTTAAAGGCGAGACTCTCGATGTTGTTCAACGAGGACCGCGACCGCACAAACTTTCTTTAGCGCGGCACAATTATGCAGTTAAATTATTTTTATGAAAAAAATGCGTGCATAAGAAAATTTCTATATCTCTAGAATATTTTAAAAAGTATGTATACATTCGCATTTCTTGTAAAATGATTTTAAAATTACGTATACAGGGTGTCCTATTTTAAAGGACCCACTCAAATATCTCAGAAACACTGCGTTAAATCGAAAAATGTTTCAAACAAAAGTTGCGTGGCTTCAATGGGGCCGTAAGATGGTAACAATGATTTGACCTTGGAAAATCATTTGAAGGTCATGTGAAGGTCAACTTTAAAATCTTGAATAGAAACCCCCATTTTTTATTTAGTATTCTTGTAACTGACATCGAGAGCTTTCCAAAACACTATAATAAAGTATTTTTTCATTAAGTACTTTTTGAGTTATTTTATATTTTAATCTGACATCTTTTGATGTAAAAAATTAAATATCTCATAAAATATTCAGTTTTCGATAATCTTACCGTAATACTTTTATGTACAGAATAATGAGACAAATCAATTAGTGCAAACAAAAAACAAATAATTGTTTAAAAAAATACATCGTAAATAATTTTTTTTTAACTATTATTTTTTTATACTAATTGATTTGTATCATTATTCTGTACATAAAAGTGTTACGGTAAGATTATCAAAAACTAACTATTTTATGAGATATTTAATTTTTTATATCAAAAGATGTCAGATTAAAATATAAAATAATTCAAAAAGTACTGAATAAAAAAATAGTTTATTATAGTGTTTTGGAAAGCTCTCGAGGCAAGCTATAAGAATACTAAATAAAAAATAGGGGTTTCTATTTAAGATTTTAAAATTGACCTTCACATGACCTTCAAATGATTTTCCAAGATCAAATCATTGTCACCATCTTATGGCTCCCTTGAAGCCACACAACTTTTGTTTGAAACATTTTTCGATTTAACGCAGTGTTTCTGAGATATTTGAGTGGGTCCTTTAAAATGGGACACCCTCTATGTAACGGAATAAGACTGTAGAAAGATAATGACGATTATGCTGTCACTTTTCAAGACAGAGTCTAAATTCTTCTGAGCAACGTCCCGTGGGAATAGTCGAGTGAAAATCGGGAGGTGTCGGCGATCTTGTAGAAAAGACAAGCCCTAACGGTACTTCAACAGCGCAGAAGACAATTACAAGAGCGTCAAGATAGAGAGAGAGCTAAGCATCGTATTTACATCGCGAACTCTGCTCAAGTTCGACGATTGTTGGAGATATATGACATTTGCGTTCACTTCTCATATGATTCTATTAATGTAAAAAAATCGAAATATAATTGATATAATTGATTGTTTTATTATAACTAACTAAAATTGTCAACCTGGAGAGCGAAAAAAAAAATGTCAACAATTTATTATCTCGTTTGTAAAATAGTATGGAAATATATCTACCTTCTATCACGGGAGCTTTTTTTATTCTAAAAAATTTGATTGCATAAATATTTGCAAAATATAAAATTATATGTAACAGTAAAAAAACAGCACATACAAAAGTAGTGTAAACATTCTTATAAAGAGAAAGGGAGAGAGAACAAGAATAAAACGAAAATATACAAAAATCTGGTAAACGTATAAGAATACGTTAAAAAATTGTTGACAACGCAATGTAACGAAAGAATATGTCTAACAAATGGAAGGAGGCTTCACCTTTATTTTGTCGATGCAAACATTTCTGTTAGCTAACTTTCCTCATTTACTTCAAACCAATATTGTTGAAAATAAATATTGCAGCATAATAAAGATTACTCGCAAATATCCGCGACACATCTACAATATTTCGACTCTTAATATTGACAGATTGTAAGAAACCTTGCGCGCAAATAAGATATTATTAAAGCAAACAACCGGAATCTTAAACATAATTAAAATAGAAAAATATTTTTGTATTTGCTTAGACATTGCACGTTTTTGTAAAGATAATGACACTTTGTTTAAAATTCGATGGATAAAATACGTGTAAATAGAAAGTAAGTCTAAAATCTTTTCTGTCCGTTTCTTTAAACGATCTCTCGCGTTCTTTCATATGTATTTGTGTTTTGTATATATTTATCTGTTATCAGTACTGTACATTATAAGTAAAATTGAAACACATATAATCTGCAGCTTCGTGTAATAATAACAGCAATATGACTGACAGAAGCAAAGAATATTGAAAAATACTTTCGATTTTCATCTCAAATAATATTATAAATGTACACAATATTTTATAATTGGTAGAATATTAAAATCAGTTCTTCTTTGCGAGTGTAATAAACCCGTAAAAGAAGATTATTTCCTTTAATAAAAAATCTATCAAATTTTAATATTTGATACAAATATCTCTTAATAACTGAGCTTAAAATTAATATTTTATCACAGTAATGGCTATTTTAGAATAACAAATAATTATTCAATTATTTATTTTTACATTTACATCTTAACTTATGAAAAGTCCCTCAGTTTTTACAGCATACCTCAAATATCATTTCTACATTTTTGTTAACAAACAGCTGACTCCAAATTTAGCCGACAGGAAGTAATGCTTCGTTTCCACTTCCCGTTAATTTTGAAATAATAATTTTGTATAATTACAATTAATATAGAAATGTTATAATATACAAAATGTTTGTGCTCCCGTACACGGTTTTTTTTTTTTTTTTTTTTTTTTTTTGGAAATCGAGACTAGATGAAACGGGCAAACGGAAAGCGACAGATTTAGGTCGTCCGAAAGAGTTTCCCTCTTCGACTGGCACTGTGCCAAACCGCTTGATCGTTCGCCTCGAAAGCGGCATATACAATACGTCTTCGTCGTTCCGACGCGCATGATTCCGCGGTGTGCATAAATCAGCCATGACTCTCTCGAGACATAACGCCTGCCGCGCATTAACATACTACTCCGCTCTCCTGATTAATTAAAGAACGTGACTCTCTGAGATTATCGGCGCCGATTTATGAAATCGAATTGATTTGCCCAAAGAAATGAATTTTCAGAATTAGAGAGAATCTCTGACTATCAATTATTTACAATAAATAAAATTTATATCTCAATATACTGTATTAAAGATATAATTTAATTTTTACAAATAAATTTTATATAAAAAAATTTATAAATTTATTTATTTATATATTTAATTTTACGCATAAAATATCCTTCAATTGCATTATTCCTCGGCAACAAATATTTTGTTATATATTTGAAAAATAATTGTGACTTGTCAATTTTTTATTTTTATTTTTTATTTTTTCATAATTCTTCGTATTTCAAAGCTTTTTACAATATCCGTATTATAAATCCCTAATCAATATAAATCGATTTGTGTATACCAAATATAAGATGTGCGAATATAAGAGTTGAAATTGATGAAACGATGTTTAATATAAATGCAGAAAGTCCACGTTTATTTCATTCATATGCAATATAGATTAGACTCGAAAGCGGTACACGTCTTTTCTATGTCGTCGAGGCTCCCATGACTCTCGGTATATTATAATCGTGCAATCTACACGATTTGCCTCGTTATATCGCATAGTAGATTTATGACATATTAAAATAATCCATCATTAAATTCATTAAAGTGGCCTAGAAACGTAATAAGAAAAGCGATTTGCATTTTTAATCAAAAATTAATATTTTATCGCGATAAAATAATTTAATGCTACATATACTATATAAATAAAACGAGTATTCTATACGACTGTTACTATATAGTCCTGAAATTTTATTTCCAGGATATTTTTATTGTATAGAATAAAAGTATCAGATTATTAAAAAACTTTCACGATTACATTCATATACAATTTGTTTGCTAACTGATAATAAAATTAATAATTTAATAACAATTTGACAGTTAGTTGTTGACGTATATTAACATCAACACTAACGAATAAAATATTTCACACATAAATTCAGAGAAATTTAATCTAACAGCAATAACAACTCAACAATCACATACTGACAGAACAGCGACGATAATTAACGATTATTTACTGGTAGTATTACTTACTCTTCGATCATCCATTTCTCCCACAGTCAGGATCTTTCTGTCAGAAACATGTCACAGTTTGCACGTGAAATCAGAATCACACTCTTCGTCCTGAATTTTTTTTCTAGAGCAAATCGGATATTCGCTAGCTGTCAACCTTGTAGCATCGTCACAACACGTAATTCGCGATCGACAAACACGACAATTCGATTCTGTTTCTCGTCGCGAGAAGGTGAAGGTTGAGGTGGAAGGACGCAGGATCCTGAAACGCGGCACGATCACGCGTGGGAAGGGAGATGGGAAAAAAAATGAAAATGGAAGGAAGGAAGGATGCGCACTTGATCAGGGTCAAAGAGAGAGTCCCATTGAAGCCTCTTCGGTCCAAGTCACTTATATACATTTGCGCTTCTCTCCTTCCTATCTGATACCTCTCTCCCCTTCCCGTTGCACCTTTCCCTCGCTCCAAAACAAGGATCCCTCCGTATGCAATTTGGCCGATCTCTCTCTCTGTTTTTTTTTTTTTTTTTTTTTTTGTCAGGCCACAACTGGACCCACGGAAAAAGCGAAGGATTTTTTTCTACCTGTTGGGAAAAAATCCCATCCTTTGATCATGCTGATGATAAATATTGTAAAGAACTACCTGGAGTCGAGGGTCCTGCAGTCGGGTTGGAATGTCGATCAGATATAATGGTTTCTTTGTCCGGGGATGATGATAGCTGGTCAGTTTTATGTAACGTGTAACATTTTTTGGCGTATAAGATATATATTCATTTTTTTGTTTTGATATTTAAAAAGTATATATACAGGGTGTCCAATTTTAAAGGACCCACTCAAATATCTCAGAAACACTGCTTTAAATCGAAAAATGTTTCAAACAAAAGTTGCGTGGCTTCAAGGGGGCCAAAAGATGGTGACAATTATTTGACCTTGGAAAATCATTTGAAGGTCATGTGAAGGTCAACTTTAAAATCTTAAATAGAAACCCCCATTTTTTATTTAGTATTCTTGTAGCTTGCCTCGAGAACTTTCCAAAACACTATAATAAAGTATTTTTTTATTAAGTACTTTTTGAGTTATTTTATATTTTAATCTGACATCTTTTGATATAAAAAATTAAATATCTCGTAAAATATTTAGTTTTTGATAATCTTACCGTAATACTTCTATGTACAGAATAATGAGACAAATCAATTAGTATAAAAAAAAATTGTTTTTAAGAAAATTATTTACAATGTATTTTTTTAAACAATTATTTGTTTTTTTTTTTTGGCACTAATTAATTTGTCTTATTATTCTGTACATAGAAGTATTACGGTAAAATTATCGAAAAATAAATATTTTACGAGATATTTAATTTTTTATATCAAAGATGTCAGATTAAAATATAAAATAACTCAAAAAGTATTTAATAAAAAAATACTTAGTTATAGTGTTTTGGAAAGCTCTCGATGTCAGCTATAAGAATACTAAATAAAAAATGGGAGTTTCCATGTAAGATTTTAAAGTCGACCTTCACATGATCTTCAAATGATTTTCCAAGATCAAATCATTGTCACCATCTTATGGCCCCCTTGAAGCCACACAAGTTTTGTTTGAAACATTTTTCGATTTAACGCAGTGTTTCTGAGATATTTGAGTGGGTCCTTTAAAATGGGACACCCTGTATATACCTATATATATATATATAATAATTGAAATTATATATTATAAATTTATATAAAAAATGTATATACAATATATGTGATAATTGAAATTATATATTATAAAGATTTTTAGACCGATAGCAAGATGCAAAATAAATAAATGTTTGATATGAGAAAACGGGAAATACATAGAAAGATGACTTATTTTGATCGAATGATTACATACAGAATGCGCACATAATCGGCATACATGTATAACGCGAGCACGTATAGAAACTTGCAATATAATAACACCAGGACGTTAAACCCAATACGCAACTTTCTCGCCGCTTTCTGGCGATTTTGTATTCCGTAGATTCACCCTCGATTTCCTCGTTGTAAGGCCGTCGCGTTAAAAACGGCGCATTCTAAATTGTCGAACGTTTCACCTGAAAAGAAACGTTGGGGATGCCCAGGTATCGTCTTGACTTTAAATGACATTGGACATACAATGTTATATTTTAATTGCATCGCATTAGTGATTAAATATGTGTTAATATATAGTCAATACGTAATTAATAAATTATTATATTTGAATTAAAAAGTAATATTAAATTTGATAAATAAGAGGGAATAAAATGTAAGCGAATACGTTGAAGAGTTAAATTTCTACAGAGATCCAACGATAAAATTTAGATTAAAATTTCAAGACATTGAGTACAGACAAGATTTTATACGCAATTTGCATCAAGGTCTTTTCATCTTATCTGTGTACTGAGATTATATAGATGTGCTGCATTGCCCGATATCCTAATTAATTCCTTAATAAACAAGCGTATAACACTACAAATCATAAACCTCGTCATTATAAATAGCATTATAAATCGAATCGCAGTCACATCGATTCGGCACGACGTGACGCGACAATGGAACGTTTCCCAATTGTTGTTTTTTTGTGTCTTCTGTGCTTCAGCCTGATCAAAATCGCCGGAACTCAAAATACGGCAAGCTCTACCTGCACCGAGGTAGGGTTCTTCGAAATCGACGACGGAACATGTAAGAACTATTACATGTGCATAGACAATGGCGTGACGCTGACGAAGATAACACTGTCGTGTGCCAGCTCTGCTATATTCGATCCCATCGTGGGCAGATGCGTGCCCAAAAATACGACTACGTGCCAACAAACCCCACGCTGCTTACGATACGGCAGATTCCCGATACAGGATCCGTATTGTAGGATGTATTTTCTATGTTATTGGAACGGCACCGGTTACACCATGATGAGTAATCTCACGTGCCCGAACACGCTAGTGTTCGAACCTACGTCGGAGAAGTGCGTATCACCACAGAGATACATATGCGCAACACAATCAAATTCCACAGGAGAGTATATCGCATAGATAGGATTACAATCTATATATAAGATATAATAATGTATGAAAATCGAAACCAATGTATATCATTGTGTAACATTAACAATTGTTAAACAATTTATTAAAGTGCAGAAATAAATAATTTTTGCAAAATAATCTTCTCTTAATTGTAACAAATATATATTTAGTGAATTAGCAGAGGTATTATGGGTCGAGAAGATGGTGGAGAGAAAAAATTCTCAGATATGTAAAAAATATTACACGGAATAATAATACATTTAATGAGAACAGAAGATAAAAGAGAATATGTACCTATACAGCACTGAAGCTTGCAACAATATTGCTGCAACATTGTAATATTGCATATTGCAGTTTAATGTTGCAGAAATATTGCAAAGACATTATTTTACAATATAACTTTAGCAATGTTACAGCAACATTCCGAAAATATTACAAAAGAAGTATTCAATAATCGCTAGTTCATTCGTTTACCACTAAGCGGCGCATGTTGCGCTATCTATTTCGCATTTAATTTTTAATCATGATGATTATATAAAGTTTACAAAGAGCGGCTAGTAAGATTAAAAAGATATAATAACTATTTTTGTTAATTTAAGTCGTATGATATGATCCTAATACAGGGGCTCAGACATTGGACTAAGAATTCTTTTAATAGTTTCCATTCTTATATAAAATCAAAAATTTGATAATAATTTTCTAATATGCAAGATACTTTAGATTTTAATAAATAAATCTTGAGATTATATAAAGACAAGAGAGATATGAAAAAACTCGTTGTATGCGTAAATTCACCACAATCTTTTTGCATTCGGATATCTGAATATTTCGGATACAAAGAAATTGTGAATTTACACAATTGCACAAATTGAGTTTTTTCTTATTTCTCTTAGATATTCTCTGTCACTGAAGGAAGTCGAATGTGTACTGAAAAATTTACATTTTATAATTTCGTTATTATTATAATACAGAAAAACTATATACACGCTAGATCCTGACTCTTATAGGCCTAATTTCTTATTATTTTTTTCATATGTTAAGGATATTATGTCGATAAATATATACATAAAGCATTATTGCATATATATTATATTGCTATGTTGCTGCAATATTATATTGCAATATTTCTGTAGGCGGACATTTTACTGTTGCTGCAATATCATAACAACGTTGCAGCAACATTTCGCAATGTTTCTGCAATATTGCAATCTTGCAGAAAAATGTTGCTGCAATGTTATTGCAATCTTGCGGTGCTGTATGGGTAGCGCGATAGTATAATTATCTATAATTACAAATCATAAAAAGATTTCTCCGGCATAAATTAAATGTTATAGGCTAATAGAAAAAATAACAAGCGGATTTTTGATTATCGAGTGGTTAACAATCATACTTCATCATCTGCGACATTATTTTCAATTTAATGAAAATAATAAAAGTACGTAACAATTCCTCGTTAATACAATCCATTATAGGCGCGATTCGGTCAATGCGATTGTGCAACTGTTGTTCGCGATTAATTATTTCCGACCGTTATAAACGAGCTATAATCATTCACACGATGATCAAGTGCGCTTACCACTTTAAAGATGATTAAACGTTGTAAAATGTCTGCTTTCTCCGTACAAAACCAAACCAAAAATCAAAACCAAATAAATTGATGAATTCATATTGCTAAGAGAGGAGATTATTAAAAATTATATCAATAAAAATATTGTATGTGAAAGTATATTACAGTGTAAATATATAGAATAATATTCCTATTAATTCTATATCAATAATTACATTTTTCTTTTATAATTTTAACTGCATATTATTATATTTGTTTATAAATTTATAATTTACATTTTTTGTAAATAGAAAAGCATATTTTTATATAATTTTATATGTGCCATGTTTTGATAAACGAATGTAGATTACAAAGCTTTTCTTATAAACTTATACGACTAAATTAAAAAGGCACAATGAGATTTATACACGCAAAATGTTATCTCTGATTTCAGTTTTTTTGAAATTATTTTTTATGTGATATTAGATTTACTAAAATGGCAAGGTAAAACTTTTAGACTTGCCAAACATCTATTCAAGAGAGAACTTTGTACAGTATGAATTCGGTGAAACTTCGAAGGCTGCCGCCCATCGGCATCTCTCTGATCCTTTCGTTCGACCAATGTCCGACTTCTTCTGCAGCCGCTCGTCTTATCCTCGAGTGAATTCTATTATCCTTGGGATCTGCTATGATACTTAGCAGATTTGTTTGGATTATTTTCTTAGTATCATTGACGGAGGGTAGATTATTTTGCGTCAATTCCGAAATCACGTGCGTCAACCCAGCCGAAACATCTTCCTGTATCCCTGGTAATACCTGTCGTACGACTTCTATCTTCGTCTCGTTGTTCTCACTTACCGAAAGCACTGTGCTTAAAACTATTTCTGTAGTTGTAACGTTTCCACTTTCTGTAGTACGTACTGTGTCGCTCGTTTCCTCTTTAGGATTGTTTGTCATTGAATAAAGCTGTATGCTTTCTTTTGTCACATTAACATCCTGATATTCCAAAGTGGTTGAATAGGTATCGTTGTGTCTTATTGTCGAAAACGTTACGCTGTTATTTCCTTCTGTAGTTATATTTCTTTCATTCTCTATATATGCAGCATCGCTTGTTTCTTCTTCGGGGTTATTTGTCGTTATGGAAAGATGAGTAGTCTCCGTCAAAGAAATATTTTGTAATTCTGAAACGCTTAAGGAATTAGCCGTAATCGATGATTTATCAGGATCAATGAAATCTTTTATAACAATATTGAGTTCACTTAAATCTTCCTTTTTATCATCAAGACTTCTGCGTCTTCGTCTTTGAGACGATACCTCGGTCTCTCGATCGTTTTCTTGATCGTATTCAGGATACTGGAAGTCCTCGTTTTCAGCAAGGACGCGTTCAGAAGTAAATTGTTCTGAGATTAAATCTTCGAAGGCAGAAGGATCCGTATATTCTAATCTTTTATGAGTCTTATCAATAACATTATTCGATTGCGTACTGTTAATATTCGGTTTCTTTATCAAATTGCCTAAGCCGGTACAATTTAGTAACGCGCTTAAGGTTTCTTCGTTGACAGATTTGTTCAAGTATTTCAATTGTTCCAGCAAGTCAGGATGATTTTTTTGTATCAAATTCTCATCAAATGACAAGTGCTTCTCAACCTCGAGCAAGTTGTGCTTCTCTTTCTTTTCGTTGATATGTTCCAGAAGAATCTTCACTTTCAAAGTCAACTTATGTTGTGGCTTACTTGTAGTCGTGCTTCTTCGCGTGTCCATAGTATTGATCGCCGTTGAATTGTTCTCAGCCTCCTCAGCGATTAATACGGTCGTTGCTACATTTGCGATAGTCGTGTGCTGAATATCGATCGTTGTTGACTGTTCAGACGACTGCGATTCAGTTACGAACGATTGATTTTTTGTTGATAAAACCGTGTCAGGCTTTGATTGATTCTCGATTGTTTCCTCCTCAGAACATGTCTCTGACTCGCAAGACATGGCGCTTGCAGAACCGCAACTTTCCGATTCGTCGCAAGATTCTGAACTGTTGATATATGAGCAATCTTCGGAGTTCTCGCATAAGTGATCAACCTCGCTGCTCGCCGTCGGTTTGATCTCCGTAGACGGCGTTGTCGTTGAAAACGTGGAAGTAAATGCTTTTGTCGGGTCAGTATTTGGTCCAGTTGTCAATGGTTTTTTTATTTCGGTTATTACTCTATCTCCACTTCCCGTAAAGGGCACTTCTTCGAACGTCGATGTCGACTGAGTGGTTACATCTTCAGGTATACTTTCAGTCGAAATTGATAATGTAGATAGCTTGTTTAAGATTTCAGTAAATGTTTCGGATTCTTTCACGAATTCGGTGACTCCATACGATGGTACTTTGGTTATAATTTCTTGCTCAGCACTAATCTCAGCTGAAGTTATCGTATTTATGCTTGAAGACGAAACATGATCTATCTCAATTAAGTTTTCGCTTGTCAATTCAGCAGAAGTTTCATTGCTATTTTCTTTGGACGTCAAATGTTCTTCTTCTTTTTCATCTTTTGTAACGCTATGACTTGTCGTAATATTTGCTTCGGGTGTACTAACAGCACTATAATCAATATTTTCAGGGGTTGTAACAGATGCTTTCGAAGATCTTATTAAAATTTCTGTTGCGGATGTTAACAAAGTTGGCTCGTCAGTTATTAAATCAGAAACTATTTCTGTTTCCTCTTCTGTTTCAGCGGAAGTTTGTGATGGTTTTTCTTTATCAGAAGTATCTTCTTCTGTAACAATTTCTTTATGAACAGTTGTAGTTGAAATTTGCGTAGTTGCTTCCGTCGCGCCTGATTCGGTGAACAGTTCTCCCGAAGATGAAGAATGCACGATATTATTTTGCGTTGTACATGATGAATCTGACGAATCCTCCTCACAGTTTACAATCTCTTTATTCGTAATAGGTTCTTCGGAAACGACCGTAGATGTAAGTATTTCTTCACTAGGTAACATCGGTGGGTTTGTAATACCAGTAGGCATACTAAGATCTTCTTCGCTGTTGTTCTCGTTATTGCCGTCTTCTTTTGTTTCAGTGACCTCTTCGCTTATGCTAACCTCAGTACTATTTTTTATTAAAATGTCCTCAGACTTTGTAGTCACTTCACAGGAGCCGTTCTCCGCATTTTCACAAGATCCAATAGCGGCATTGGTACTCGTTTCATTTTCATCTTCCGCGGAACTCTCTGTGCAGGGCTCCTCGTCGGTCTTTGTCACCATTAATTGCAGTTTAGGACTAACCTTAATTTCCACTCTCTTCTTCGGGTATTTCGAACCGTCGCTCCACTCTATGACGTTCTTACTGACTACCGGACCGACCCCGCATTTCACCTTTTTATGCTGCCAAATGATAACGTCGCCGACATGACTAACCGAGGTGAAATTTACAACCCTGCTGACCTTGGTATCCTCGTCTATAACCTCGAACAGAGATGTTTTACCGATCTCTTTATCATTCGGTGTTAATTCACCCTCAAGCTTTTTGCATTCAAGATACTTATCCGGTATAGTCGCCGAATTCTCGAAGGAAATCGTGTACTCGCGGATCACCAGCCTATTCGGTGGTCGAATGGTCTTGTTCTCTTTGATGGTCGTTGTCTCGATCCAGCACAAAGTAATATCCTCGTCCTCATGAACACTGCTGATTATCTTAGCCTTGGAATTATTGCCGACCACATCCGTTTCCTCGTCGACACTCGTTACATTTCCGATGAAGCTACTCGAATATCTCTGATTCTCCTTTTTACCGCTCGTGCAGTTTGCTCGTGCAGGTTGTTCTGCCTCGGAAAAGTTCTCTAGTGATTTAAAATATTAATGGTAATACGACTGATCTTTCTTAGGAGGTTTGTCTTGTTTATAGTACTTACGACTATGATGCTCATGGTGACCGAGAATATTCATGTTCATATTCATGTTCACGTTCTGATTCTTTATTATTCTGTGCAGAAAAAAAAAAAGATAAAATATCGAATTATTATAATGTTTTGCATTAACAGATTAATCATGTATTTTTTTTAGATTTATTTTTTTGTTACACTATTTCTCATAATATTAGTTTGGATTTTTTTTAATAAGATTATACTTTACTTTCGAATTTTGTCGACGCTATCACTGTCAAATGAAGTATCCGATGACTTCGTCCTTCTCGCTGCACGAGATTGCGCAATAATATCATAATGTTGGGAATCTATTTCTTTATTTTTTAATGCATGCCGCACCTGAAGAATTAGATACAAGAAAGAAAATTAATGATAAGATTGGAAAAATATGAACAAAAAATCATTTAGATATAAATATATATACAAACACTTGTATGCGTACCATAACAGATTTTGTTAATGCATAATCTTATAATATTATGCCTCATACATAATAAAAGAATAATGAATAGGATTTATTTGCAAAATTATGCTAAGCTGATTAAATCTAATCGAAACATTGCAATTGCAATCAAGCGTGATTGATGACAAAAAATTCATAGCAATGATTAATTAAGCATTGTTTAATAAAAATTATAATTACAGTATAATAGAAAAGTATAAATACATATATCAATGATAACAAAAATATAAAAATTTTCCGAAGAGAATATTCCTCCCAATAAACCTGAAAAAAAGAAAAATTTTGACACAAAAGTTTCTTGGTTTACAACATAAATATAAATATCTGCTTTCGTAGGAATTAAAAGCAGCATAAACAGGCGAATGACAAGAAATACAAGAATATAAAAAATATATATATATATAAATGTGTGTAGAAAAAACCTAAAATGTAATATAATAATAATAAAGTGTGTTTAAACAAATAAAAAAATATTTGCACAAAGTAAGCGAAAACAGATTTATTATGGAATAAAAATAATTATAATTGTGTGATATATAGAGATAAATATAGATATAGAAATATGCAATTAATCGATTTACATACTCGACTTGCATTTGAAGAACGAGAGGCAAATGGAATGGCAGCATTATGTATAAACCAACTGCACACCTATTTTAATCAAACAGATATAATATTTCGTCGGCAAATTACATCAAAAACGTTACAATAAATATCTTTCGATGTTAACAACACATGTAAATTTAATTATAAAGTACACAAGCGATGAAAATTTATATACAAGCAAATATATAATACAATTTCTCGAAGTATTGTATATGTGTGAAAGTTTCGTGAAGACATTCAATATCGCCTGGTGATGAATTGTGTAAATGATTTAATTTAGAAAATGCCAATTTCATACAATTGATCCATCTATGCAGGATCGACGATATCTCGACACGCCAGATTAACCAACGAAATGACCGCACGGTATATTGGCACGAAAGTGAGAATGATCGAGGAATAAAATATACGATAAGACGGCAATATTCGTCGAGATTAATAAAGAATCTAGTTACCTTTTCTTCGTTGCATTTGACGTATTTATGTTTTTGATAAAGTGAGAAAATTAATCAATCTCAATAATAATAATAATTAATTTATCGAAATAAAGAGAAAAATCTGTTGAACATAATATTTAACTTTCTCTCTCTCTCTCTCTCTCTCTCTCTCTCTCTCTCTCTCTCTCTCTCTCTCTCTCTCTCTCTCTAATCTTTTTCTTCTTTTCTTACATTATATATTGCAAACTCTTTGTATAATTAGCTATTATATTAAAAAAAAAGCTTTTTTATAAAGTATAAAAAATGTTTATAAAAGGATGTTTAATATATATGAAAAATATAAACCTTTTTATAAAAAATAAATCTGCAATATAAATATTTCTATTTTTTTTCTAAACATATTACGTTTGATAAATTATACATTGAAAAATTACACAATAGGTTTAATTATATTAATTATTTTTTTATAAATTTAATAAATGCTGAATGCAAAATATAATTTCAAATTTATATCTTTTTATAGATTTACATAAATTTGACAATGGAGATTAACTTACCACAAGAATCAAAGGTAGAGTGTATGGCGCGCGAACCAGCATCGCCGCCAGAATGTTTCACTTCTCCGTTCGTTTCAAATATTCTATCTTCTTAACTCGATCAGCCTACACCCAATATCAAATCAGGGCCCCGAAATTTTATCAAGATTTCTGATATTTCACTCTTTGCGCGCTAAATCTACCTGATAATAGATATTGATAATAGATCAATCAGATGTTTAATTAACTTTTAACTAAGAAGTAATCACCAACAACCGGATCACGATTTTCAGGAGAATTGGACCGCTGCTTTTTTTTTATATTAACGATAAATGATTCAATGATGGCAAGTTGATGGCAGAACTCGTCTGATGTTGATTCGGATTCTATTGCTCTCGAATGCCAACTCGACTGGATCTAGCACCTTCGGTAACTGCACACAAGCCACCATCCCCACCTATTATCAAATCTTTTCAACCTTGCTCCAACATTAAGCCCCCGATCCAACATCTCGATCTTCCGGAATTGTTATCAGCAGCAGTAACGTCTCTCGTCTCTTTGTTCCTCGTATTAATGTTTCTGGTATAACTCTTTTCCTCGTCGTCCCGACGATCCATTGATCAGTTCAATTTATCTCAACCGCCAACGCATCCTGAGTAAAAATCATTTGCCATCGTCGAAATAATTACTTCGTCAAAGAACCTTATGTAATTAAGCGACGAATGTGTTCGAATTAATCAAACACTTTGTACAGCCTGTTAATAAAAATCACGAAAATAATTAATAAAGATAAAAACTTTCCATTTATCATTTTTGTACTTTTCATACAATAATATTTCATAAACTTATATATGTCTGAATTTTTTTAAACATGAGATTTATACTCTAATTTAATATGCATAAATATGTCTCATAGCATATAATATTGTATATATAAAAATCTTTATTTTTGAGAAACTATAATATAAAATTATACGACGTCGATTTCTTTAAATTTATGAAAAAAGAACACACACACACACACACACACACACACACACACACACACACACACACACACACACACACACACACACACACACACATATATATATATATATATACTGGGTGGCCCATTTTAATCCATCCAAAACACTATAATAAAGTATTTTTTTATTCAGTACTTTTTGAGTTATTTTATATTTTAATCTGACATATTTTGATATAAAAAATAAAATATTTCGTAAAATATTCAGTTTTCGATCATCTTACCGTAATACTTTCATGTACAGAATAATGAGACAAATCAATTAGTGCAAAAAAAAACAAATAATTGTTTAAAAAAATACATCGTAAATAATTTTTTTTTAAACTATTATTTTTTTTTATACTAATTGATTTGTATCATTATTCTGTACATAAAAGTATTACGGTAAGATTATCAAAAACTAACTATTTATTTTATGAGATATTTAATTTTTTATATTAAAAGATGTCAGATTACAATATAAAATAACTCAAAAAGTACTGAATAAAAAAATAGTTTATTATAGTGCTTTGGAAAGCTCTCGAGGTAAGCTACAAGAATACTAAATAAAAAATGGGAGTTTCCATTTAAGATTTTAAAGTTGACCTTTACATGACCTTCAAATGATTTTCCAAGGTCAAACCAATAGTACCATCTTATGGCCCCCTCGAAACCAAACAACTTTTGTCTGAAACATTTTTCTCTTCCGAGCTTGGTTTTTGAGATATTCGACTGGATGGATTAAAATGGGCCACCCAGTATATATATATATATATATATATCCATTTTAGTTTAGCAGGCAATCGATAATTGACCGTGCAACATTTAATTTAAAAGTCTTCGTTCGTTATGCACAATAAAATTCTGTCGCTTTATTCATCTCTATGACAAGAAGAACATTTTGCTGGTCACATTTAATAAATTGCAATTTTAATTAATTGCAATTATCTTGCATTCTTGAATTGTGATAATATTTAAGAATTATGATAAGTTTGGCTAAAATAACGTTCAGTTATATTTCACGTAATTGTGTTTTATATAATTATGTCTATTTTTCTTATATAACAAAAAATTCTTATTTTTATATAAAAAGTATTCTTGGAAAAATATTTCTTATTGCACTGTTGCAAAAACGTTCGAGTCTTTATAACAAGAAAAAAATGGACTATCTCGTGAAACCGATTTTCGATTAATAGAACATAAATCGTCCAGCGAATAACGTCATACGTACAGGAGAATTAAGAACCACTCCTGTGTTCTTCCAATTATTAGTGTTCCTTCTTTCCTTTCAACATCGCTACCAGCGGCTCATGACGATACAATCACACGTTATGTTACGCGACTTCGCGGTCACCTATTGTGTACCGATAAAAGTAAAGCCAAATTGCTTTGTACAATTTTCTATGTCTCCCGCTGGGCGTTTTATCGCTACTGACGCCAAGATGCAATAATTTACGGTCCATCGCGCGCGAGTGTTGCGATTTTGGAACACCCGGAATCGCTAATGGCCATAGCGTTTGCCACTTCACACAATGTCTCTTATAATACGAAAATTGTTCGAGAAAAATGTTAAAAGAATATACTTAAAAAATGTTCAAATAAAAATCAACTAAGGCCTTCCCTTAAACTATTTACATCTTACTAAAGAATATTTATTTTATTTTACTAAATTATATTTATTTTATTATTATATTTATTTTATTTTTCAAAGTATACCTTATTTATTTCCCATGCATGATTCCGGCAATAGCGTAGATAAAAAAAAATAATTGCTCTATCTTTCATTTCTTCATCTCATACTGTGTGATGTCTGTTTTATACATTATAATTATTTTCAATATAATATATAAACGCCAAGCTATCTTTGATAAAATCGACGTAAAAAAGATATATTTGTAATTTATTAACAGGTTTATTAACAAATTGCCAATAGCTATAACGATGTCAACAACCCGCATACTACGAATACGATTCGCAATTCGATCGAGTAATCGCAGTTGAATTAACTCGGCGATTTTAAGTGGCTCGCGCTGATCGTTACTCGTCGCGATCGGTCCGTTCGATCGTTCTCGTTTCGATTTGACGTGGCATATTAGGTGGAAGAGGTCGAAGGGAGACGGATAATCGATGCGAGTCGAAGAATGAAAGAGGAAAATTGAAAAGAGATCGCGCGAGCGCGAAATCGTAAACGCTTATGCGCAAAATATTACTCGGGTACCCGCCGAAATGAGAGACCGGAGCGCTTGTTGACGCGCGTGCATTTGATTGAAAATCCTATTTTACGATTCTCACATCTGCCACTTATAAATTCTCCGTGATCACCTTTGCACCTTGACGCTACAATCGTCGATATTAGCAATGATCCAAAATATGACATCGTATTTTTATTCTCTCCTATAAGATTTTCATATCTACTCTTTTCAAAGTATACACGTGGAAAAGTATTTTTTTATATCTCTAATCGGCTTCGTATTGCTTTGTAGAATAATATAATTAATATAATATAAAAATCAGGGTTGGGAAGTAACGCGTTACTTGTAACACCGTTACCGTTACAGTTACTTTTTTTTGGTAACTGTAACGGTAATGGCGTTACAAATTTTATTTGTAACGGAAAAAGTAACTTCGTTACATTTTTTGCGAGTAACGAATGTAACAGTTACTTTTATCGTTACTTTTTTCAAATTTTTTGATTTATTTAAGATATTATTCTTGCTATTGTGCGTGATAAAATTTTTATCTTAACCGTAAAGCCGTAAGCAAATCGACCAATTAGCATTCTTATTATGTTGTAAAAATGCTTGAATGTGATTGATCAACTTATGGCTCTTGCAGACGCGCGATATCCAATGAGAGCTTTATCTTTTCGGAAAAGCAGAGCTCTCATTTACTACCAGTTCTACCTTGCAACGAAAATTATAGATTGCCATTCATTAGTTGAAGCTATTCAGTAAGGTTTAAATAAAAGGTAACTTATTAATTTGATTAATACATATGTTATTTAATTTTAAATAAGGATTTAATTGAAAAATATTATTTTATTTTAAACTATTGATTCAAAAGTATTAATTTCAATAAAACAAACAATGTCGCTTAATTTACTATATTTGATTTTAGATTTCTTACAATATTTGAAACAAAAGAATTAATAATAGCAGCATGTTTACATCCAAAATTTAAGTTAAACTGGTTAACCGGAGAAAAAAGAAAACGTGCTGAAAATTACTTGGAGGATTTATTGGGAATCCGATCGACTGAAAATTCTCCAAAAGCTGGAAAATCTGACGATCACGATGATTTTTTCATTTTTGAGCAAAAAACGGCAAAATGAATCTGAACAAGAAGAATTGCAACGGTTTTTAAAATCAAATAATTGTAATATAGAAATGTTAAACGACTATCCAAAACTTAAAAAACTTTTTATTAAATATAATACAGCTCTACCAAGCAGTGCATCTGTAGAAAGAATGTTTAGCATCGGTGGCTCTGTATTAACACCACAAAGAGGGCATTTAAATGATGATACTATGGAGCAACAAATTTTATTAAAATTTAATAAAGAATTTCGATAAAATTTAATCATTTATTTTGTAATAAACCTTGAATGAAATCTTGCTTACAATTTTTTAAAAGTTTTTCTTATGCAAAATAATTTATTAGTTTGTATTGTAAAAAAGTAACGGAAATTGTAACGACTCGTTACTTTTTAGTAACTGTAACGGTAACGAGTTACTTTTTAAAATTGGTAACGAGTAACGGTAACGAGTTACTTTTTAGAAAAAATAACGGTAACGGTAACGAGTTACTTTTATAAAGTAACTTTCCCAACCCTGATAAAAATTAAATTACCGTGCTAGGTTTTTTTTTTTTTAAATAAGTACAATTGAACAAATTATTCGTCATCTATGATAAGATATTTCGACAAAAACCGCAAAAATGTTAATAACCATTAGTGTTCGTTTAAAAAGCGTTGCGCAATATTTTAATTATGCCAAGCTATCGCAAAATACCTGGTTACACGTAATGAAACTCAGTGTAGAGACTAGTGCAAGAGGTGTTGCATGCAAAGGAATATATACGTACAGGTCTCTTCACATATACGGTTGAAACCTTGAGCCAAAATCCTCTTGAGTAATATGTCAGTGAAAGGAAATTTTCCTTATATAGAGGAACTTCCGCGGAATCTATGCAGTTCTGATTGATGCCGCGAATGACAATCCGATGCGCGGTAATAAAGTGCAATCGATTAATATGTTCATTATGTGTGAGATTTATTTATTCATCTGATAATACATACGCGATTAAATTTTTCTTTAGAATGTAAAAAGATTATATATGATAAAAATCATTTTCCGACAACAATATTATTCTTATTGCTGTTAAATAACAAAGGAATAATGTGGTTTGTAATAATTTCTATGGCAATAGCATTTACGATAAAAATTCTGCACGACTGGCGACGATCATCGAAGTTTCCTCCAGGTAAATATTGTATAATTAATGTTTTCCAATATGTATATATTTCATGCGTTGTGCTTCTGATTTGATTCACTTGATCCAATATTTTGTATCGACGTAAAATTTACATAGAAATGACATTTGCGAAATGTTTTATTCGAGGACCCCGCGGTCTGCCGATCGTAGGAAATATATTCGACGTCAAACGTCTGGTCGATGAGACGAAATTTTATTCTCACGCTTTGTGTCGTCTAGCCGACACTTACGGCCCAATCGTTGGCTTAAAACTCGGCATAGCCGAACCGCTCATCATTGTTTCCGGTAGGGATGCTGTGATTGAAATGATGGGTCGACCTGAGTTCGACGGTAGGCCAGATGGATTTTTATATAAACATCGAACAGGGGGTGAGCGAAGAGGTATAATATTTACCGATGGCGATATCTGGCGAGACCAAAGGAGGTATTTTGTTTACGATTATTATATATATATATACAATATATCAACAAAATTATATAAATTATGTAATAATTTTGTGGTATATGTTTTTAATAATTTGTAAAATATTAAAAGGAAAATACGTAAAGATATTTTGGTAAAATTGCATAAAAGGTAACGCATCTCCGATTTTATCCCCGTCTAAATATGTTGTAGAGGAAATTCTTCTGAACCGCAATTTCCCGCAAGAAATTTGTGAGACACGCGATATTGGTTTAAGAGATATAATAAATTAAAGTTTCATAGTGTGTTTTAATGCTTTCTCTATTATAAAACAAACAAAACTGATGTGGAAAAAGTGTTTATTTACATTTACGAGATAGGTATACATTCGTGGATTTGTCGATAATGTGTTTCACCTATTTCTCGGAGTCCGACGTACAACTATACGAATTTGTGCGTCTTGTTTTGAAAAATAGAGGCTTCATCCCTTTCCCTGCGCCGCAACCCGAAAAAATTTAATCTAACCCAACCCAACTTTACTTTTAAAACTGAAAATAGATTTGAGTTAAGTTATATCTTCCGGAAATAGCGCTGCCTCCCCCTACCCCTCCCCATCTCCCCCCGTAAGGGAGGAGAGCGAAATCCATTGTGCCCATGCATATACCCCACAATTGTTGCATGAATGGGAAAATGTATGAGTGGACGCAGTGAGTTCCGCCATCTCCCAATGGCAATTTAGAAGATCATAAACAATTTTTTCAATGAAAAAAATTAATTATACAATATATATACATATATATACAGGGTGTCCTATTTTAATCTCTTCAGGAAAATATCTCAAAAACCAAACCCGGAAGAGAAAAATGTTTCAGACAAAAGTTGTTGGGTTTAGAGGGAACCATAAGATGATACCATTGGTTTAACCTTGAAGAGTCATTTGAAGGTCACGTGAAAGTCACCTCAATTTTTTTAAACGGCACCTCCTATTTTTTATTACATATTCTTGTAGCTGACCTCGAGATCTTTCCAAAACACTATAATAATGTATTTTTTCATTAAGTACTTTTTGAGTTATTTTATATTTTAATCTGACATCTTTTGATATAAAAAATAAAATATTTTACGAGATATTTAATTTTTTATAGTACAAGAATACTAAATAAAAAATGGGGATTTCCGTTTAAGATTTTACAGTTGACCTTCACATGACCTTCAAATGATTTTCCAAGGTCAAATCATTGTCACCATCTTATGGCCCCCTCGAAACCAAACAACTTTTGTCTAAAATATTTTTCTCTTCCGGGCTTGGTTTTTGAGATATTTGCCTAAGGAGATTAAAATGGGACACCCTGTATATATATATATATATATATATATATATATATATATAACAATTTGTTATATCTTTCAAACTAATGCCGTCCTCCACAAATTTCTTGCGGGGAATTACTCAGAAGAACCTCCCCTACAACATATTTAAGTAGCGATAGAATCGAAGGTACGTTACTTTTTACCGTTTACTTTATTTTTGAAATATTGTTAAATCAGTCTTTGCGCGCACTGTATAAAATTTAAAAAAATTAGAACAAATTGTACAACTTGTTACAAGTTATTCAGATTTATTCTGCGAACATTGAAAGAATTTGGATTTGGAAAAATGGCGATGGAAGATATAATATTAAACGATGCAGTTTCTTTAACCAGCATAATAGAATCGCTGGCTAAATTAGGACCCATTACAAACTTACACAACATTACCTCCATAGCAGTCCTTAATAGCGTGTGGACGTTAATCGCTGGATCGAGGTATGATATTCGATGTTACATGCAATTGAATTGAATTCAAAAATAACTTTGGAACATATTGATCGCGCAGATTCGACTTGGACAAGGAAAATCCAAAATTAAGAGAAATTATATCAGTGGTAAACGATCTTCTCAGAAACAGCAATGTCACTGGCGGTATATTGACTCATTTGCCTCTTTTAAGATACATAATCCCAAACACTACCGGATTTACCGTATTAAATCAGAGACTGGCACGAATGTCACAATTTTTCAGAGTAATTATATATATATATATTTTTTTTTTAGCGATGTTATTTCTGTCTATACAAGATATCTTATTTCAGAGGGAAATTGCAACACACAAACAAAGTAGAACGCACGGCGAATTTAGAGACTTTATCGATGTTTACCTAGCGGAAATGGAGCGATCAAAATCGATTATATCGTGTTTCGACGGTATAGAATGTTTTAACAATAATTAAATAAAAAAAATACTATCCAAACATAAATTTCAATATTTGTTGAATTTCCTGCATGTTGTAAAAAATTATTGTATATATATATATATAGTATAAATCGTATATATATGGTATTATAAAAACATAATAGTATTATATAAAAAAAAAAAATAATAATAATAATAATAATAATAATAATAAAATAAGGAAACAGTATTATTTAAGAAAATAATTTATTTTAATAAGATATTGTAATGCATCCTATCTATATTATACGTATTAAAATTTGAAGATAAAACTGCAGTAACTCGCAAATAATGCAAATAAAACATTGTACATTGCAGAGTATTCTTGTTTACAGAGGAGCAATTAATTAGCGTCATGAAAGACCTCTTTACCGCTGGTGTAGAAACGACGAACAACATAATTGGCTTTATAATAACGTATCTTGCAGTAAGGGAGGATGTTCAAGGAAAGGTGCACGAGGAAATTGAAAGAGTGTTGGGCAAGGAAGTTCTACCTCGTATAGCTCACAAAAATCGGTATGCACGTATTTAACGATACTGCTCAATATATTATCGTTCATTCACAGATAAACAAAACCGCAAATATTTTTAGACTACCGTACTTGAATGCGACGATAGCGGAGGTATTAAGACTAGCGAATGTCGGCCCAACTTCAATTCCTCATCGAGCAACGACTGACGCTACTCTACTCGGTTATGAAATAAAAAAAAATTATACCTTGCTGGCTAATTTCAGAAGCGTTCATATGGACGAGAAGCATTGGGGCGATCCAAAAGAATTTCGGCCTGAAAGATTTATTGACGATAGAGGAAAATATGTCGAGGATCCCTGGTTAATACCATTCGGCTTAGGTATAATATAAGGGAAATTATGCACACGTATATTCTTTTCGTAACATATATAAAATACAATATATATATATATAACAAAGAGATTGTAATAAAATTAATATAAAACAGGTCGTAGAAAGTGTTTGGGTGAGATCTTGGCAAGAAACAGTGTATTTCTGTTCACTGCGTGTCTGCTGCAAAAATTTCAGTTTACGTTATCTCCGGAACATCCTAGTCCGATTTTAGACGGTGTCGACGGCTTTACAATTTCACCACCTGATATATGTATTAATGCTATCAAAAGAAAATGACTACTTCATTAATGTATGCGTTATATATATATATATATATTAATGTAAAATTATATATATTAATACACATATATATTAATGTAAAATCTGTACATTATTATATAATAATAACAAATATATAATTATAATAATTTTATAATTTTCTGTGCAAAAGTGAATAATTTATAAAATAGAATTAATCAAAAGAGAGAAGGAAAAGAAATTTTTCAAAAGAATTATAATAATTAATCGTCACATTTTTGCAATAGCGATAATTTATATTTCATTTTTAAATACAAGTTTCTATCTCAAGTAATGTTAGAAGATTCTATTTACACATTTGATATTACAATTAACACATTTTCTATTCACAGAAAAAAAAAACTGTTTAGAAAAAGTCTTTTTCCACGTCCCGTGGAAAATATCCAACGGAACGTTATTCGTTTTTATCGTTGGCCACAATTTGTACGCTTGGCATGATTTAAAGCGATCAATTACATAATCTATAAATAGTCTTTTGCATATTTTCACTTACTGCCATAGCAAGTGAAGTTAAATAATGGAAGACGACAGAGAGTCGAACAAAAGAAAAAAAAAAAAAAAAACCTTACTAATAAATCAGTATCTTCTTACAACATCGAAATATACGTCTCGATCATTTTTGTAATTTAATATTTCGAATCACATATCGAGCAAATTGTTGCGGAGATTATTTATCTATAGAATCGATTATAGCATATTGCGATTCGAAATTCAAACTCGAAAATATTCTCGTAGTAAACAAAATATATGATAGATATTTATATATACAATCTCAGAAAATACATAACTGACGTAAATGTCAGTTTTGATTGACATATTAACGTAATCTCTATCAAAGAATCTATACTTTCAACATGCCAGATTAATATTTATAGAGTAGAAACAAATGTTCCGTACAACCGGACGCATTATGATAGACGTGTAGAAGTATTATGAGACATGATATAGAAGTTCCTAGTTCTATGTACACTAAGAATTTTGAGATTCGTATGGTCCACACAGATGTAAATCTTTCCTAAGAGTAATAATATCGAAAGTAGATATATATATATATATAGTCATCATGATCCAACAATGAGTATAATTAGTTCTAAATGACGAATTTTACAGTCACGGGATTTGGTACTTAAGAATTGTAATAAATTCTTAATTAACGAGCAATAATTAATAAAATCGGATTAGCTCAACATATAAATCGATAAATAAACATAACAAAATGTGTAATAGAAATAAAAAAATTAATACAACAACAGGTCAAAAACTGATCTGCGTAAATACGCGATATAAGATTTAAATATAAATAATTCATAAACACTGAGTTTTTTTCCTTGACGTTAATACCAAATCACCCGATATCATATAATTTCATAATATGATTATACGATGTGATTGTGTTAACCGTTAACTATATCTCATGGAATAAACGTCAATAGATTCAAAATTGTTATTGAACTGTTATAATTCACACGTTAAAATTCAATTGTTAAATGTTGTAATTCACATGAGTTTAACGTTTTTAAGTTTGACAATGTTCAGTTAAACTTGAGAAAACATGACACAATATCTTAAAAATCTCTTCTATTATTTACATTTTTCATATAGAAGTACCATCGAACTGATTCGCCTGTCAAGATTATTCACAGCCTTGTGTAATCAGCTTCATTGTCGCCTTTTAACTTGTTTGCAAATAACTAAACCTAAAATTTGCCGTAAAAGGCATCAATATTTCAAAGAAATTCATATGTGGCAAAAATGACGCTTTTTTTTGGGAACTTAATGTCAAATCTAACCCTGAGTAATGTATGCGTGTAAAGAAGTAGAAACAAATTAACGCGCAGCGAGTTAATTCATTGATCGCGCTATGAAAATAAAAAAGAGAAGAAAGTTCCATGAATAAATTACACATACCTTTTCATAAATAATATAGCCTCTTTAACAACATGTAAATTTCTTGGAAACATTGTTATCATCAGAATTATTTGACAGAATTAGAGAGACTTTAGATATCTCAAAAGTGATGGTACTATCACCTTATTGTTAGATGAAAGGCCGATGATTGACGAGATCGTCGCTAAATTATATCAATTTTTTGCGTAATCCACGCACGATTGATTCTCTCAAAAAATCCCCGGCTAAAATTAATTCGAGACTAAATAACATCTCGCCTGCGCGTACCTCAGGATGACAATGCCAGACCCAATCGTGCGAAAACCATTTCCTTTCTTAGCCGCGTGATTTCCCAATAAACGTCGTGAACTAAAAAGGTATATTACAAAATTCAATTACAAATTTAATGTATAGATATTCCTCAATTTTTTAATTATCTTACAATTTTTAACATTTTAACATTTTATATTCCTTGTTAATTATTAAATTCAAGCATCAGTAAATGTATAATTTTTAATATATAATTTTTTAATAAACTGTCAAATTTTACACTCTATTATGTATTATAATAAAATGTATTTATTATTATTATATGTTTGAGATATTTTATAATATAAATGACCTGACTTACCTGAACTTTTGACGAGGCCGCGCTCGACGTATCTCAAATAATTCAGAAAATCGCACACCGCTATAATCTGCAATAAAACATAGAATCCCTTACAAAGCAGAATCCTTTATGATACAGAATAAATTTTTAACTAATCATTAAAACTTACTCGATTGCGACAAATCTGCGAAATGCAGTGCCATTGATTCTCTTGATCACCAAGCCGCATACGATAATGACATTGCCGTGCTGCCTCTAACAGTGCACATTTTCTGAAATTAAAATATTGTCGCTATTTAAATTAAAAAAAAAAAAAAAAACTTATGTTTTACCGTAAATAATGGAAAATTTATTCATTACTCATATATTTGTTCGAAATCTTTCAATTAATATATTGCAGCAACGTTGCAATCTTGCAAATTGTAATGCAATCTCTGGAGAATTGTCGAAATGTTATAATTGTAAAATGTAATATTGAATATTTTAATATGCGATACTTGAGGACGTACTTGGGAAAAGCGAGCTTTGTTTTGTCGCTGACCGCTTCGATAAAGATAATGCCGTCCAGAACGGCTTGCCTGACTTTAGCTCCCAATTCTTTATTAGGGAAATGTAAACACAGGTCGATATCCTCTCTAAATACCCTCGCAACGAAAGAATCGCTCTTGTCGACGCAAGGATTCGCCTTCCACCTGAGAAACTCGGTATGCACTCTCGGATCGACTTCCAAACCGAAGTCTTTGCACTCCCTTTCTTTCTCCTTTTCGCGTTCCCGCTTCCAATCTCTCTCGAGAATCTCCTTGTCAATCGGTAACGGCAATCTTTGCTCCTTCACCGGTGAATCGGGCGGCGAATTTTCGCGACCATATTTTAAATTGAAATGCGACGGCGATCTGCATGAAAATTGCAAATTATTTTTAAATGCGTTATCAATTTACATCTTATCTTGCAAATATAAATGAATAATAAATGACAATACATATATTAAACTGTTTCTGATATCAAACATTAGCAATTTTTCAATAATTCTAATATAATTCCTATAATATTATTTCTTCGTAAATTATAATTATTTTTATTTTTATTATTCATGATTATTACCTTCGATGTTTCTTCATAAAAAGGCCTTGCTGAGCCTCCTCCCCATTATTAAGACGACCTTTCATGTCGATTTGAGGATGCAAATGAGGATTGGGCCTTGACGGTGTGGATGTGAGCACCAAAGTTTTCAAAGCTACTACTTCGGCCGCGAGCACTTCCGACTTCATGCGACTTTCCTCTAAAAGACGCTCCGCGGTTGCCTGGCGTACATTAGCTTCCCGAACCATATTATGTGCCTCCTAAACATGTATCTTGTATTAAATAATCCGAATCATCAAACATATAAAAACAAATACTGTTTTTAGTATTTGCTGATTTTTCAGATCTCACATAAATCGATAGTTAAATATTTAACGCTTCAATATTATATCTTTATTATTAAAATTTTTAAGTTCTTTTTAATTTTTTATTTTACATGTATATGTGTGTGTAAATATATATATATATATATATATATATATATATATATATATATATATATATTCTTTTATTTTTCTATACTTTTATTTTTCTGACAAATATAAAACTGACGACTAACTTGAAAGAGACTGGCAGTGAGTTCTTCGAGCTCGGCTTCTACATCTTGCCTGATCCGCGAAAGTCTAGCCACTTCCTCGTCCTTCAGTTTCAATTCCTCGTGAGCTCTTTTAAGTTCTTCCTGCAGCTTCGCCACCGCGTGCTCTTTTACTTCGGCCACTGCTCTTCCCCATTGTAGTGTAGTAGGCGATGGTGGGCTGCTGATTTTTTTAGGAACGCACAGTAATTCTTGCTTCGATGGTACTTCCGACTAAAATCATTTTTACAGATATTTTGATTATACAATATATTGTATATATATATATATATATTTTTTTTTTATATATATATGTATATACATATATAAAATCAAAGAAGAAAAATTATATGAAAATGTTAACACATACAAATTTATTTTTAACATAATATACATTTTTATAGAGGCTGTATAAGAATATATTTTTTATTAATATTATTTTTCAATATATTATTTTATTAATATTTTTTTTTTAATACGTCAAGAATATTCAAAGGTAAAAAATAAAATTACCTTTATATCTTTGGAAAGAGAGAATTTCTTCGAAGATTCATGGGAATTATCGTCCTTTGTCGAGTCCGTATCAATTTTCTCATCGCTTGTTTCTCCCGCAGCTTCAACTTTATTCAATCGAAAATCTAAAGGTTTTGCATGCTGAGTTGTAGATTCCAAGACTTCCAACTCATGAGATTTTAATTCGCAAGACTTCGCCGCCTTCTCTTCCGATGGATTTCGATGTCTCGATAGAACACCTTGTAGCTTTTCGTTGTACGCGAATAGTGGAGCGGTTTTGGTTGAGCTAAAAGTAAATTATGCAAATCATGTTATAATTTTTAATGATATAGTATTGCAACATTTTAATAATAATACAATTAATCTATAATATTATCAAACATCGATAGAAACTTAAAATTCAGTACTCGTAATTTCTACAAGGAAGAAAATTTTTGCTGCACATTCAATGTAAATGCAGCTAAATTTCGTTATCATAATCGATTATTCAATACTATAGGAAAATTTATTATGTTGATAAAATGCTGATTAAGTTTCCATTAAATTATAAACATAAATTTAGTGCTATAACAAAATTATTTATTTTTAGAAAACCTGTAGTTTTCTATTATATGAAAGCATTGCTTTAAAAAAAAAATATATATATATATATATATATATTATTATTATTATAAAATAATTTAAAGTACTCCGGTATTCTTTAGAGAATAATTTTGCATATAATAACTGATCAAATTTTTGTTATAATAATATAAAATATGTCATTTCTTTCAGCGGACTTTTTTTCTGCGTGTATTAATTTTACGTCTCCACTCAAATTATAATATAAGCTATAGAGATCCTATTACATGATTTTTAATTATATACTACAAAATATGCTTCGTAAAAAAGCAATTTTTATGCGAAAATAAAAGAAATCAATGCTTAAACGCACCTATCATCTAGGAACTTGTTATCATCGTCATCGAACAGACTAGTGGGTTCTTCGTCTTCATCCTCGCGCTTAGCGACGTATCCGAAAAGATCCGTGGCTGCTCTCGCGAGGTCTGATTTAAGGATGGGATGAGGTGGATGTAACGTAGCGCCGATCGAGCAATCAGCTTCATCCGTGTAGAGCTCATCCTCGTCCGTGGTATATTCCTCGTCGCCGGTTGTTCCGGTACTTCCGGCCCTTCTGTGCTTTGTCGTGAGCGGTCGATAGGCGTACTCGTTCGAGCCGGAAACCGACTCGTTGGATTCCATTGACTCTGGCTGCTGCTGCTCCTGGACCTCTTTCATGACGCCTCACTGTGGCTGGACTTGAAGCTAGAATGTGTTCGACGCTTCGATTATTTCACGAATAATACGCAGCGGTTTTCTTTTCACGAAAAGAAAAGTTTGTTTTGTTATAAAATCGAACCCGATTCTTTTATATTTCTTTCTCCTTTAAAGAAGTATAAAGAAGTATAAAGATTGATATAACTTCATTTTGAACAGCAAAGAATCATAACCCATACAGCACTGAAGCTTGCAACAATATTGCTGCAACATTGTAATATTGCATATTGCAGTTTAATGTTGCAGAAATATTGCAAAGACATTATTTTACAATATAACTTTAGCAATGTTACAGCAACATTCCGAAAATATTACAAAAGAAGTATTCAATAATCGCTAGTTCATTCGTTTACCACTAAGCGGCGCATGTTGCGCTATCTATTTCGCATTTAATTTTTAATCATGATGATTATATAAAGTCTACAAAGAGCGGCTAGTAAGATTAAAAAGCTATAATAACTATTTTTGTTAATTTAAGTCGTATGATATGACCCTAATACAGAGGCTCAGACATTGGACTAAGAATTCTTTTAATAGTTTCCATTCTTATGTAAAATCAAAAATTTGATAATAATTTTCTAATATGCAAGATACTTTAGATTTTAATAAATAAATTTTGTGATTATATTGTATAAAGACAAGAGAGATGTGAAAAAACTCGTTGTATGCGTAAATTCACCACAATCTTTTTGCATTCGGATATCTGAATATTTTGGATACAAAGAAATTGTGAATTTACACAATTGCACAAATTGAGTTTTTTCTTATTTCTCTTAGATATTCTCTGTCACTGAAGGAAGTCGAATGTGTACTGAAAAATTTACATTTTATAATTTCGTTATTATTATAATACAGAAAAACTATATACACGCTAGATCCTGACTCTTATAGGCCTAATTTCTTATTATTTTTTTCATATGTTAAGGATATTATGTCGATAAATATACATAAAGCATTATTGCATATATATTATATTGTTATGTTGCTGCAATATTATATTGCAATATTTCTGTAGGCGGACATTTTACTGTTGCTGCAATATCATAACAACGTTGCAGCAACATTTTGCAATGTTTCTGCAATATTGCAATCTTGCAGAAAAATGTTGCTGCAATGTTATTGCAATCTTGCGGTGCTGTATGGGAATCAACTTCGTAATTTAACGCTAAAACATTTAAATAATCATTTGAAAAATAATTCATTTTAGTTTTGTTCAATTTTGTTTCCTAATTGTACGTGCATGACGTGCATGACAGCGATATCGAAACTTGTGAAAAGCTTGTAGAAATCTTTCTCGGTTTGAAGCCCCACAAAAATCCTTGTTTTATAAATAACTCGCAAATTCCATGCATTCCTTGCGTAGGCAACAACACGAACACGCGTGTTGCACGTACGCACTGGATGTTACTTATTATATAAGTACACTTCGGGAAATTTAAGCTTATTAGCATATGTCGACTAAGCCTACATATTATTTGCCACGATCATTACGTAATTACGTAATCGTACTAAATTTTCGTGCAAAAATTTAAATTATGGTCTCAAATTTTTTACACATGTTCCGCATACAAAAATGATTCAATAAAATAAGGATACAAATAAATGCAATTAAAATATAAAATTAAAGCATATGAAAAAAATTCTGTTTCTCATCAATTATTTTTCCTAAAGATCTATATGTGTTTCTTAACTACTCTAATATTCTTCAACCACTCTAACGCTTACAGATACAATTCGAGATAACGAAAAGGAAACGCATGTCTTTACGTCATTGTGCCATATCTCTCATGTACATAATACTTATTGTTAGAAGGGGATATATGTCCACTCACACGCCCTCTCGCAAATCAAGAGCAATTAGGAACTGATAAAATTTCTATTCTTGCTGTAATTACTAATACATTCTCTCTCAAATAGCACCGTCGTTGAAAATGCGATAATAATATATAATTGTAAAAGTGATTAGATGCAAAACTCACATGTGTCATTAGTTCTTTCATTAAATCATTTATCATCCATGGATACAACGTTTTTAGTTAAGACTCCAATTTTTCTTTCAACAACACGCCCACTTTTAAACTGCACATTTCATATGCTAATAATAATGCAAAATGCAAATATGAGTAAATTTCCGGTTTAATTTCGCAGAATAACGCTAATTGCCGTGGAAAATATGCGGAAGAGTATGCAACTTGATTTGCATGCATTCATAAAATTATTTTAATCGCTACTGAAGCTACTACAATTTTCTGAGTCCCTGTATAAATTTAAAGGTTCTCTAGCATCGAACGTTGAAACTTGACAGTAAATTCCATCAATCGTGTAATATCTTTCGCTTGTTGAAAAAAAAAAAAAAAAAAATTAGTGCAGATAAAAATACTATGATTTTAAATATATTTTACCCCATCTCTTACTCGTTTCTTTTCTTTTTCACATGATTTGAGCGATAAATAGATTATAATTTTTACAATGCTAATGAAACAATACTAATGAATCTTTAGATCTTCAAGAATATCGCGCGGATGTCTTCACATATTCTCACGTGACAACAATGTAGCAGAACCAGTGCCGCGAAATCCACGAAGATGATTTCCTTGGGGGCCATATGGAGGGTCGCGCGAGAATTGCGTCACGGATAAACCGTGATCGCGCGAGAAGGCGGCGAATGGTACAGCCGGGAACACGTTACGCTTATGCAACCACTTCTCTTTGACGTACAACGGGTCAGAATCACACGATACTACAAGTTATATATATATATATATATATATATATATATATATATATATATATATATATACAATATATATATTGGGTGGCCCATTTTAATCCATCCAGTCGAATATCTCAAAAACCAAGCCCGGAAGAGAAAAATGTTTCAGACAAAAGTTGTGTGGCTTTAAGAAGGCCATAAGATGGTGACAATGATTTGACCTTGAAAAATCATTTAAAGATCATGTGAAGGTCAACTTTAAAATCTTAAAGGGAAACCCCCACTTTTTAGTTAATATTCTTGTAGCTGACATCGAGAGATTTCCAAAACACTATAATAAAGTATTTTTTTATTCAGTACTTTTTGAGTTATTTTATATTTTAATCTGACATCTTTCGATATAAAAAATTAAATATCTCGTAAAATATTTAGTTTTTGATAATCTTACCGTAATACTTCTATGTACAGAATAATGATACAAATCAATTAGTATAAAAAAATAATAGTTTTAAAAAGAAATTATTTACGATGTATTTTTTTAAACAATTATTTGTGTTTTTTTTTTGCACTAATTGATTTGTCTTATTATTCTGTACGTAGAAGTATTACGGTAAAATTATCGAAAACTGAATATTTTACAAAATATTTTATTTTTTATATCAAAATATGTCAGATTAAAATATAAAATAACTGAAAAAGTACTGAATAAAAAAATACTTTATTATAGTGTTTTGGAAAGTTCTCGATGTCAGCTACAAGAATACTAAATAAAAAATGGGGGTTTCTATTTAAGATTTTAAAAATGACCTTCACATGACCTTCAAATGATTTTCCAAGGTCAAATCATTGTCGCCATCTTATGGTCCCCTTGAAGCCACACAACTTTTGTTTAAAACATTTTTCGATTTAACGGAGTGTTTCTGAGATATTTGAGTGGGTCCTTTAAAATGGGACACCCTGTATAATATATTTGTCAAGAGACTTAATTTCCTACATATAAATCGGGCTATTACAATCCATGATTTCAATTAGAGAAACATTTTATGAAGACCAATCGGATTGTATTCAATTAAAGAGAGAAAGAGAGAGCGAGAGAGAGAGAGAAACACAAATCAATCCATATTATTTTATTTATAGTTCAGTGATAAAAACTAACGCACCACATGTGTACACATACATAAAGTGCGAAACCAACATCTGATCCGTATCATTTCGCGCCGACGAAGACTACTGAGGTAATCCCGCGCTTAATTATCAGTTAGTACAGATTAGGAAGAAGATTAAGAGGCGTAATTAAAGTTTATGGAGGAAACATTATGAAAAATTCCACGATCCGCGATAAAACTCCTTAGATGTACGGCCCTGGCCTTGCACGCTCTCTTTCTCTCTCTCTCTCTCTCTCTCTCTCTCTCTCTCTCTCTCTCTCTCTCTCTCTGTGTCTTTTATGTCTTGAATGTGCTAGTTACATACATACAGTATTTGAATTGATGGTATCTAGAAGGTGTGGGTACCTATCACTCACATCCGTGAAATGTATGCGTTAACACACATGCGCGAACGCATAAACCGCGTGCGACCGTGTACCAGTCACAGAATACTTGAGCATGAACATCGTACCACGACAGCGAAAGACACGACTGTATTCACTCCGTGTTCGCTTTCATTTTGTCCACCAAATATAAAGAAGGAGAGAGATCTATTCTTTCGTCGTGAGATCATTTTTGAAAGGCTAGAGAACGCGAAGCAGGGCTTGAAATTATTGATGTATCTAACCAAGTTCAAATTTCTATGTTCGCTCAATAGAAACGTTGACGATTTCTTTTTCGCTGATTTAAAAAATTTTTTCTCATATTAAAATATAGGACTCGAACCTCATCAAAATTCTACCATCTCAAATCATCAACGTGAAATCTTCGGAATTAGTGAGTCAGAGTTTTCAAATAACTTAGCGTGGGCAAGGTTAGAATGCCAGATGTAAGCTCAGACTCTGATCATGCTTGTAGTCTCTTCTCATCCGATTTAGAAACGTGGATAAATATTTATCGGAATCCACTTATATAGGTATATCCGATTGTTTATTAGCAACACGATTTTATCTTCGAGATACATTCTACTTATTTAATAAACACGCTTGCTTTCTTTTACCAGTTCTCTTTCTGACAATATGATAAAAGAAATGAATACATGAATAAGTTATTAATCTTTAGTCAAACTGAATATATTATGTCATGAAATAAAAATATATAATATATATTTATTGAGAGATAAGATGCAGCGGGGGATTGAATTTAGCAACATAAATAATTATAAGTGCCAAAATTAAACTATAATCCAAAAAGCTGATAACTCAAATAATTGATTGTGTAAATTTCTTTGTCAATCAGGGATCAAGAGGATCAAGGTATATAGTGTAACGATATAGGATCAAAAATACTTCTGCCTTGAAAATTATACTAGAGAATAGACTTCAATCATATGACCTAGATGCACGCAAGTAACGGAGGCATAATTTAATTTCCTGCTTACTAGCGTGGTCACGCCTGCGCAGTTAAGTAGTCTACTAACAATAAGTTAACTGCAATACCAGCGTATTTACTATTCACAAAATATGATAAAAATATGATACTATCGTAAAACAGTATGCAATTTTTTATATCAAAAGATGTCAGATTAAAATATAAAATAACTCAAAAAGTACTGAATAAAAAAATACTTTATTATAGTGTTTTGGAAAGCTCTCGATGTCAGCTACAAGATGATTAAATAAAAAATGGGGATTTCCATTTAAGATTTTAAAGTTGACCTTCACATGACCTTCAAATAATTTTCCAAGGTCAAATCATTGTCACCGTCTTATGGTCCCCTTGAAGCCACACAATTTTTGTTTGAAACATTTTTCGATTTAACGCAGTGTTTCCGAGATATTTGAGTGGGTCCTTTAAAATGGGACACCCTGTATATATCTCTTTATTGATAACGTATAAAATTTGCGATCACTCTTCATAATTTTGTGCAGTGTTTTCAGGTGACGCACACCGTGTATAATGTCATTATTTTACTTTTTCGCGATGCATGACACATTCATTCGTCGTTTTGTCACGGCTGACAAACGCGATTTTTTTTTTATGCATAGCATTACTTTTCGTTCTTAATTACACATCGTGTACTTTAGCACGGAAGATGCCATGCAGGACATTGTACAATTTCCGAATCGACATACTATGAATGATATGGTAACAATATAGGAGTGGATTAATCCATCCAGTGTTTTGCTTCGTACCACACTGGCTGACTACCAATATCGTATATCATCGCATAATTCAAACAGTATTCATGTTCTCGAGATGTACATTCGCGAACGATAACAAAACATGTCAAGATAGCAATATTATTAGTTGTTGATTAGTGCATATATCCATGTAGAAGATAATGAGAAATCGTATACCGTATACAAAAAAAAAAAAAAAAATATGCGGGTGATAAAATAAAGAAAATATACTATTTTTTAATATAAAATTTATGACAGTGATTACCTCACGAGATGCTAAAAGAGAGGAATTTTAAATCAACATCGTGTGCGTATGATTTTTCTGACATCAGATACAACGTTTCTATACAAATAATATATTAAACATTATATAATTACATTTTTTATAATTAACTATTATTTACTAATTTTAATTATATATCTAGTTGAATTGATTTTTTAATATTAATTGTACAAAATTCTCTGATATATTCAAAAACATTAATATATATTTATTGTATAAATTATTAGATCGAGTGATCATTTACAATAAAATATCCACGTTTTACCTCGCCGCGATAATAGAATTCACCGCAATCGATTATTATTATTATTATTATTATTATTTAACAATTAAATGTTTAGGATACAGATGAGGGAGTGGGGGGAAGGATAGAACGGAAATGCGTTATCGTATATTGGTATCCGGTTTTCATTCGATAACAAAACGCCTGCTCAACGCAATGCGATCGCAAACAGATAAATAGAACGAGCGGAGGGGACTGACGCAAATGGGAACGAATAAATTACGCATATGTAGTAATTAATATGCACAATGTAACAATGTGGCGTACATTAAACGCGCTGACTCATCTTTCTCTTTCTCGACACTTTCCACATATTTTTAAATCAACTCCTGGCAACGAATGAGCGTTGCATATTCTATTGTTCGATACAATCTCGATTCATGGCGACAAATGGAAAAAAGATAACATTCCAAAAAAATACGCTAAAGTAATTCTCTACGATATGCTCTATCAATCAAACGGTCTAGCCAATCCGAGAATGAATTGCTATCGAGAGTCGAAGGTCATATTTCACGAGATTCGATATTAGTCGCAAATTGCACGGGATACGACTGCGATTGCTAAAATTAATATTGTATGTACGTAATATATGACTATCTCGTGTGAAAAATACACCTACGTCAATATTGTTATTGTAAAATTATACGCGGGAATAAATGTCAAATTCATCGCCAATGCAATGGCGTAAAGAAAATTTACTGGCTCGTTTATAAGTTCATTATAATATCCGTGTCCAATTTATGCTTCTCTAACGCATACTTGGCCAAAAGTTAGACGATGTTTATTCAACGAAGAACTTTATCCCCTCGCATACTCGCGTCGCGAAATGTCTTTTATCTCGAGAGATACGAGAATCGGAATGACGTATAGGCACACAGGATGAGAGTATCCCCGAGCGATTACGATAAACAGAACGGCATTCGGCGAACGTCAAACTGATGTTGTCAAAAGCAGAAGCGAAGAGTGACATCAAGTTTTCAATAAACTGCGCGGCATACCTTTCAAACGGAATCCCCTCGAGGTACCTGGTCAGCAACATTCGTTACGTTATTTCCAATGTAAAGGACGATAATTGCAAAATCAATGATGAACAAAGGCAAAACTGATCAGTTCGTGTGAATCATTCACTGAATCCACACTTCGCGGCGGTTCGGCGCGGACTGAACCTACTACTTCCTCCCACTCTCGAAGATATGCCAATGATCTCTCTCTCTCTCTCTCTCTCTCTGCCCGTTCACTTGGCATCGCCACGATCATCATCCTCTTCGCCGTACATCATCAACCTGCTGTGACAACCCGAGAGAGAAGATACGTTGTGCAATTGTTACATAGAGAAGTTACGTAGAAGTAATATATACCAATAATAATGATTCAAATATAGAATCGCAAATTGAAGCAAATTGAAGAAAGAATTACGCAAGAATTTCACAATTTGTAAAATCTATTTTAGACACGCAACTTTATGGTCGAAATAAATCTTGAAAATTATTTTTCCTACTTTATTTTTGCATTAAATTCTTCGTTTCTTTTATCTCGTGATTGAATTTTTCAAAAAAATGTGTATATAATAAAAAAAAAAAAAATTATTATCTTCGAAGAATAATTTATTCATTTTACAATCTGTTTTGTTCGATTCCCGGAAAGAATTGTCATTAATCAATCGTATTTTGAAGATAAAAAAATCAACGATTAGAATCATCATTATTTTCTATTCGTACTACGGATCGTCTTTAACTATCTTTTTCTACTTATTCAGGAAAAAATCATTGGCTAATTGTTTTTCTCGCAGAATATGGTAGAGATGCATTACTGATTATATTTTTATCTAAGATGTCAAATAATTATGCGTTTTCGCTTGTTGTTTGTATTTAACGTTTTTATTTGTTTCTTTTCGAATTTCTCTTTCTTTCTGTCTTTATTTCTCTTTTTCTCCGACTACTTCATTCGTCCAAGACTCTTCTTTCCACGTGCGGTTTACGATAATAATACATCCCTCTCGTACCTATTAATGTTTGAATAGGTTAGCTAGAACGGTCAGTTGGAACGTTAATTATAGAGTCGGTAATTGAATTTGATAGGACTCAATGAGATAAATGTGACCCTTGATTCACGATGACCCCTGTATATCGTGGCCAGGAACATTAATGCTGAACATCTACTGGTTTCCTCTTACGCGCATGTTGATCATTATATTTAGTAGTTTATTTTTTCCAAGAAGTTTGAAAGCTAATATTATTTTTCACATAAATTTATATTAACATTATCATTATACATATTAAATGATGAAAAAATAAAAAAATAGGAGAATTTTATTACATCTCTTATTTATGTGTACAAAACTTTTTAAATAGATACATTGCCTGCTCCGACATTTTAAGAGTTTCAGTTAACATTCAAAGCAACATTAAAACGATTCCTTTTACGACCGCCGTAATCGCGATGCATTGTTCGCTGCATTCTGTTGCATCGCGCAACTTTGACTTCGTGAGATCTCGATTATATCCTGTCGATAATGAAACTGCACTCACCAAATTAAAATTGATCGTGCTATTTTTAATCAAAATTGTTGGTTTACAAATCTAATCGGTATAAATACAACAACTATTTGTTTTGAAGGAACTGATGTATCGCCAGAATATATAGAAGTGTCACTAAAAAAAAAAAAAAAAAATCTATTACAGAAAAAAGTTTATCGTAAAGTTTATCCAATTTTTCCGCGGTAAAATTTGTTAATTAAAATTCATAATTAGACTGTTAACTGCGATAAATGAAAAATAAAGTTTTTAAACAAGAGAAGAGAGATGAGAAAAATATTCAGCTCTCTTAATGCGAATAAAATTGCTATTAATACTATTACTTATTATCGAGTAAATTTTATTTTTTGACTAGCTAATTGAAAGAAAAATTTTTTTTCACGGAAAAAAAAAGATGTAAAGAACTTTGCTCATAAAATCCTTCTTACAATAATCACGTTATCTGATAAAAAGATTTTCTTATTTAAATAATTTGTTTTAATGTTGCGTCACAAACGAGAATTAATACCGAAAAACTCTTTGAGATGCCTGAGAAATTCGAAAGAATAGCCAAGGTTGGCTATTCTTTACGTACATGTATACGCCACGTTTTAATATATATATATGTGTAATACATGTATGCTTAATATATGTATGTCGTACGCGTGAGAGAATTATTTTCAGTTATTTGCGTATAGGATTTCATCACTTTCGGCGTCGATTTTACTTCGATGGACGCGGAGATGAATTGAAATATATATGCGTACATATACGAGAAATATATAAAATGCAATGTGATACAGAATTCGTACACGAAATTTACATCGACAAGAAATTTCCATGAAACTCTAGGGAGTTCATCCCGAGCGACGATGAGGGTTGAAAAATTTATGTTCATAAGTAAACTACGCGGCGTCTGAATTGTCAGTAATATTTCAGCAGCGGCTGCTGCTAGTATTAAATTACATCTTTCAATATTTACTGTGTTCTATGGCGTCAAAAAACACTTACAGACTAAAAGAAGATGCTTGTTATTAATCAATTTTTTTTTATCTTTTATATCTTTATTAACCAGTCACGAGAAAATTGCTGCTTATAAATTTATATATATTTTATGCCAATCTAAATTCCTCATATCTTTTATTTGCTTTAAAATATATATTTTTACATTTTTTTTATAAATTTTACCTCTCTTTATAGATATAATTATACATATATTAACAAAAATTTTATAGAATTTATTTTTATAAATGTGTATAATTAAATATTCACGTGCATACATTTTATCGATTTTATCATAAAAGGTAAGTTACGTAAGAAAAAATAAATTTCTCTTGTGTAATGAAACGTGGTGAATGAACGATAAGAGATTATCGTTTTATATTTTTGTATGCCAATCATTGTCTGATTACGATCCATCCCAAATAAAGTCTCACTTTTATCAAATAACTAACTCCACATCGAAATTACATGAAGCTATTAACACATAAATACAGATAAAAAAAACTTTATTTTGTACAACTTTTGTATATTCTATTGTATAATATAACAGCAAATATTTGCTAATTTTAATATATAAATATTTATTTTGTCGAAATCTTTTTAATTCGAATTTCTAATTTTATTTTTCTATAATCGTGGATGGAGAAAAGATTAAACGGAGTACGATTCCTATGTAATTTTCCCAGTTTATTTTTAAACGCTCAGTCGACTTAGGCACTGTAGAAATTCCATACGCATACGCGATACATTATATACATAGGTGCCTATATGCTGCGACAGATCATGTGTAGATACATGCTCTCACGTTCCCCTCGAGCCGTGACCCGACTGTGCACGTGAGCCGCAGTGAATTCCATCGTGCAAAAGGGCCCCGTATACATGTAGCGACCGATGCAGAATAGCGTTGTTAGGTAGGTCACAAAGAGCAACTGCCCAGACAATGGACAAGAGCCCCGGTAGTATAATGAGTTTATTATTTTATTATGGCGGTCACTTTCGTGTCACGTCTATCGATGTCAACGAACTCACTCGCATCTTTATAAGAAGAATATATATAAATATATGTTTAATATTGTAAATAATCATCAAGAAAGAAATCAATTATTATATATAATTTTAAACATTTTATATGATTTTTAGAAAAGAAATTGTGAAATATAGAGATATAGAAATATAAAATTTTCTTATGTCAAATTATGAATCCTTTTACGTATGTATATTGTAATAATATAAATTTTACGCAGATATATAAAAAATATTAAGCAGAATTACAAAATACATTAAACGTTTATGTATGCAGAATACTATAAGATTATATATATATATATAAAATTGCAGAAATTGATTTTTCTTTATGGTATCGTTTTTTTGATAAATTTTTTTTAGCGTCGAATTATAATATATAATGATTATTTATTAAACTTGTTTTTCTTTTCAATTTCAATATTTCATATTTTAAAGTTTAAAGTTCGAAACCAAATTTTATCGGAGTCCAATTTAAATTGTGCGAATGAGAAATAATATGCTATTATCTAACGTAATCCGTAACAAAGGCTGCTCCTTGTTGATAGAAATAGTTGGAAAATTATCAGTATATTTTGATACCAAATTTTAATTTCAGTAATCATGAAAAGGATAATGTTATATATCCAATTCTGCGATAGCTGTATAAATATTGTTAATATTATATCTTAATATAATATTAACAATATTTTCAGAAAATCTCATTAAAATATATCAATTTATATAAATATCATAAATTATAATGTACATAAATACACCGGTTTAAACATCATATATAGATTGAATAAAATACATTCCTCTGAGAAAGTGCACTCGAGCGAATCTATTCCGCTTCAAAGAGCGTAAACGCTGTAAGATGCATGAGATTCCGCATGCACAACCGTGGGATCGTTATGCGTCCTCGCAAGATAATTCTTAAGATCACGTAATTGCCTTTGATTTATGCAGCGTGCTAACTAAAATTATATATATTCGAAAACCTTCATCCTAAGTCATATATGACTGTCAATTATACAACATTTTTAATTATAGCATTAAACCTTGAATACATTTTCAAGTAAATAATTTCGATTAGTTTATTATGCATTGATTAATACGCATTGAAGTGTATATTTTGAGAACTTTTTGATTACATAACAGTCAATAGTCATTGTTTTGTCAATAATATTAGGTGTACAACTTTGCTTCCGCCGTTTTTTTCCCGAAATTCGAGGCTTCATTGTAAAAAACTGGTTATACATTTATGATTCAAAGTATTGTCCACTCCCAATGATCGTGCCAATTCTTTTTGACTTTGACTCGAGTCTTCATTAAGTAATGCCTCCAATTCTGCATCTTCGAAAACCTTCTCTCTTCCACCGCTATATCGATCTTCGACGTGAAAATCACCGTTCTTGAAGCGTTGAAACCACTCACGACACGTTCCTTCACTAATAGCGGCTTCACCATAAGTATTTGAGAGCATTCGATGAGCCTCAGCCGCAGATTTCTTCATATTGAAGCAGAAAATTAAAACCTCCCGCAAATGACGAGAATCTGGCTCGCAAACTGACATTTTCAATCGAGAATAACTTTATGACGCAGACACAAATCGACTAATGTTTCTATGGGGTTATGTTGACAGATGCCCAAGTTTATCGCACGACGTCTATGATCTATTTATTTCGATCACTACTTACCGCTAAAGCCATCTATAGGAAAACGGCGGAAGCAAAGTTGTACACCTAATAATAAATGAATGTTGATATTATCAGTATGAACAAGCTTATCAATAAATGTCTGATTAACAGAAAAATCCTTATTTTGCTCGATATTTTTTTTTTTCCGAGATATGTATACAGAATAATTAAAAGTTTTTTTCTTATAATCGAGAAAAATATCGATGAAATAATAATATATCTTCTCCCGACGACAACTTGATTTATAGTGATGATAAATAACCAAAAAAGATTCAGAGATATTTTTCATTACGAACGCACGTTGCACTTCCGACTAGACGTGACAAAGCATACGAGATTTATGCGGCTAACATCAGCATTTCTCTGCATCCTCCGCATTGTATTCGCAGCATTTTTTATCTTCGCCAGTACCGCGAATGCACATGCACGTTTACTTTATCCGAAACGAGATAGATGCAACTAAAGTATTACACATCTTACGGAGAATTTTTACAAAGCTATATCGGAATTAAAATGAAGCTCTGCAATCTAATCGCGCGCTCCAATTGTGTTAAAAGCCATAAATTCGTGTGATATAAATATAAAATAACATGAAATGCCTTGAAATGAAAAGAGCCGTTTGATGTATCCATCATTTGTATAGCTTGTGTATAATCGCTTTAAAGTTCATTTTTCCAAAAATATTATAATAATTAAATATTATAATTTTATTTTTGATATTCCTTAACTTCTTGAGTTTTAATAATCTCGTTTTACATTATAATACAGATATGTATTTAAATGTTTTGTATATGTATTCTTCGTTATTAATTTAAAATCAAACTCCTTCAAGAATTTCAATAGCATTTCATGTACATATTGTTAAAAAGAAAAAATAATTACTAAACAAATATAAAAAAAAAATAGACTTCAAAAACCAATCAAATTTATCCTTCATATAACTCAATCTTAAATTGATCGACAAGAATAACTAAAAAAGAAATGAGTTCGTAAGTAATTTCGACTTTTCCAAACCGTATATTATTTAAAAGAAGAATCTAACAATAAGAAGATAAGGATTAGTTATTTTACTTTTTATAGGTAACGCATCGTCTAATTAAATCAATGAACTATCTCAAGGATGCGAAACATTTCTCCCCAGTGCCATCGAACCGTCGAGGACCGGAATCCAGCGGAAACCGGTACGACAGGTTTCACGGTCGGTGGTTACTCGACGGTGTGCAACTTCCCGTATTCCCGTATTCTCATAAACGAAATAGCTCTCGTGTACTTGGCCGTAAAAAAATTCTTAATATGATCGCAAACGCTTTTCTTCGCGGACACGATAACGCGAGTACACGTATGTGGATATAGGCGCGATAGTTCACCCGGATACTCCGTTTGTTCATTAACCCGTAGGGATCTGTCGATGTTCCAAATGAATAGAATTTTTCTCTGCGTGAATATAAAAAATAGGGAAAGCAGAATTTTTGTGAAAATTAGTGGATCAAATTGTGAAAGTGTTTCTCGTAACATAAAAAAAAAGAATTGGGATAAAAGAAGAATCGTAGATTAATTTCGCAATAAAATTACAAAAACGTTATCAAAATATAAGACGTTGATTAAAAATTTGACGCGTGATTTAAGTGATGCATTGATAAAATTATGAATCAAAACGAGAATTAATAATTGATTAATTCTAATCGATTCAATTATAAAATAATTAAGGTTTTTCCCTCATTTGAAGACAATAACTTAAGGAAAATATATATAAGAGAGAAAATGTATGTGTATCAAGTGCGATAATACCAAAAAAAAAACTTATAACCAAGTTATATATTAGGTGTACAACTTTGCTTCCGCCGTTTTCCTATAGATGGCTTTAGCGGTAAGTAGTGGTCGAAATAAATAGATCATAGACGTCATGCGATAAACTTGGGCATCTGTCAACATAACCCTATAGAAACATTAGTCGATTTGTGTCTGCGTCATAAAGTTATTCTCGATTGAAAATGTCAGTTTACGAGCCAGATTCTCGTCATTTGCGGGAGGTTTTAATTTTCTGCTTCGATATGAAGAAATCTGCGGCTGAGGCTCATCGAATTCTCTCAAATACTTATGGCGAAGCCGCTATTAGCGAAAGAACGTGTCGCGAGTGGTTTCAACGTTTCAAGAACGGTGATTTTCACGTCGAAGACCGATATAGCGGTGGAAGAGAGAAGGTTTTCGAAGATGCAGAATTGGAGGCATTACTTAATGAAGACTCGAGTCAAAGTCAAAAAGAATTGGTACGATTATTGGGAGTGACTCAACAAGCAATTTCAAAACGCCTAACCAGTTTTTTACAATAAAGCCTCGAATTTCGGAAAAAAAGACGGCGGAAGCAAAGTTGTACACCTAATATCACGATATGGAAATAGGGATGAATATGTTTGCAATGTAGTGTTGAATAGTGGAAAAAGTGATTAGTTCCGCCACTCTAACTAATGACTAATTTACGCACCAATGATTCTCAGATATTCATTATAACTAATGCGTCTTATACCTATGACTATTGTTTGTATTTCAATAAAAGAGAGAAAAGGCCCTACAAAAATTTTCCTCACCTACGTCCTTCCTACTTTGAAAACCGAGCTCTGCATAAATGTACATTACATGACATTATAATTATCGTTCAATAACCGGCAAGTTGTATACATATTTCATCACATCACTTTATAAACACGAATACTTTATTGATAAATAATTATAAATACGGAGACGCATCTCTCTTGAACTTTTATTACGAACGATAATGTATGATAATTATATGCGCTTCATTATCGATCTCGTCGTCGCTGTAATTCCGTTATCGTCAATAATCCGCGTACGCACGTGGAAGATACCCATATATGAGACCGGTTTTCATTCATCCGGTTTTCGAAAATGCGACGCATCGCGAAGCCAATTAACGGGACAATTGCGAATCGTAATCGCTTTTTTTTTTGTCTCGGTAAAAGTGAATAAAGAACATCTTGAAAAATTCGTGTTGATCCGCGTTTTTGCGTAAGCTTAGATAGAAGACTTCGGGCTGATAACTATAATTGCTTAATTATAACTCGTGCCGCGAAGCAAGATGTAATTAGCCCACTCTACCTCGGTAGAGTATCTGAATAAGTGTATAAAGAAAATTAACTGGGCATCACTGTGCACGTTGCATCGTTTCTCTTTCTATTGTATTCTCATCTCGCTTTTTATTTATCGCGTTGGTACGTGCCACGTCACGAGTTTCGAAGATTGCAACAATCGCCTAGGTCTTTCTATTCCGCTCTACTCCTCTGCATCGTGATATAAAAGATTCTCTCGTGACATTTTAGAAGAATGAGCACATTTACATGCCGTTTCCCGCGGTTTTTCTCATTGTAGGAAACTTGAGAGAAGTTTAACAAGAGATAACACTATTCAAAAATATAAAAAACAATTTTCTTTTAATTTTTCGGATTTTGCTTTTATTAATTTTTGTATTTGCTTATATTTTTTTAAATCCGAGAATTATGAAAATATTGCGACAAAAATAAAAAACAATACATTAACGCATATACAGATCGCAGGATTTGGCAAGCGAACAATTTTTTAAAATCTGCGTTTTCCGGATCAATGGACGGCATAACTACTAAATGCAATTGATAAAATATATAAAATTATTATTATCTCTCTCTTCTTTTAATTTAATTTTATATATACATATATAAACTTATTTATATTGAATAAGAGAAATATAGTGTTTGTATCGCATACTTATTTGAAACGCGTGTTCCGTAACTTGAGAAGGACAATGATATTTTAAAATCTATCCGTAAAGGCAAACTTTATACGCATAATGTCAAGATGATTTGCAAATGTCTCGAGAATATTTCATCAGCCCTGAGATTCTCTAGCGGCGCTTTAGAAAGGCTGACAAAGTCTCACTTGGCGCAAGAGCAAGTAGAACAACCCATTCGAATAACGGCATCCGGGACTTCAGGACCGTACGCTCTGATACGAAAAAAATATTATTCTCCGTTCTCCGAAACACCTGCACTATCTTTTCGATCATAGAGCATCATCGGAATACGTGGAAAAAAATCTCTCGAACCTTTCCCATAATCTTCGCTATCTTTGTAGATTATCTTTTACAATTACTCGTGTATTATTTCACTATTTTCGTAATTATTTTATAGCAAATATGAATTAAATCCATTCTATTTAACTATTTAGAAAACAAATGATATCTTTCCTCATCATTTCCAGGTATAAAATTCACGCGTGTGAAAGAGATGAACTTGCGACATTTCGTGCGAATACAAATGCATTTCCAGACGCATCTCGCACAAGTAATATTTTCTTAAATTTGCACTAGAATAAAATAATAAATAGAGAAATTAAAATTGATCATTTCTAAAACAATAAAACAGTCCTTTATAACTTTCACGTTATTGTGATCCAACTTACGATCAAATTTCGCTTCATCATAATAACTACTTATTGAGTAACGGAGATATATATTTCAAATCATCAAATAAATCATTCCATTACTTTTTGAGACATTTTTCAAAAGCCTGCATTACTCCTAACTATTATGTATTTTTATTATACTCTACAATAGCAGTATCTTTCGAAATATCAATATGTATAGATGATCACGCACAAAATAACAATAATTAAAACTGCTCGTTAAAGATAAGTAAGTGCAGTTACTTCGGTCAATTGACTTTTGCATTTTTTCATTGACAACGGCATTAATTACTTTTTAATAGTTTATTCAAGCATTGTCTGATAACGCGATAATAAAGCAAAGTAATTGAAATTCTGAAAAATGTTTGTACATTTTAAATCGATTTAAATTTTCGCGAGAGAGAGAGAAACATTTCAATAATATAAATTGCAAATCTTTATATGCTTATACTTGGCGAAACGCATTATAAATTACATGCTTCAAGAATTACTTTACATTAGAACTTCGTAAAGAGCATGATAAATAAAACATGTACTTTCTACTTAATTGATAAAAATATCCTTATTTAGCAAGACATTTTCAGTAGAGTTTGCTAATTAAAATTTACTACAACTCCTTCGCTTCCCTTATGTGTTTATTATTCGTTAATCTACTTGTTTCTAGTTTCATGCTTTGATTGTCATTTCATATCACGATTCAAGATAAAGATCGAAAAATCGACTTTTTATGAAAATGCGACGTTTTCAATCTCGATTTACACGTGGAATCGTTTTACACTAGACAGCTGGCGCATAGAGAGTAATTAATGTGACATGCCAACAATTTTCAGCGATAAGGCAGGTATGTTACAGTATAGCAAGGACTTGATCGAGACATTTTGCACGCTCGCTGCACAATAAGTCAACTTTCACCTCGAGTAAAGCAAATGCTTTCGCGTTGAGAGAGAAATCCATATAGCAATCGTGTTTTAGGACAAATTTTGTTCTCCTGTGAAAGATTTCGTGCTCGCTTTTTCACGTGATGTGAAATATTTGCAAATTTAATATTTCATCGTCCATATATTATGAATTTCATTAACGCATATACATACATATTAAAGACTCCACAAAATCGCATAGGTTGTAAACGAAATCTTATCTCATGTTCTTTGATTTTGTAGTAAAAATAAAATACAGACAATTTATTATTATTATTATAATTTTGGAAAAACATTTAGTATATACTAAAAAGTAAATCTATTTTCTATCAAATAGTTTAGATAAAAATGTGTATTAACCGTAGAAATTATATTTCCGTGTTTTTTTTTTTTTTTTCTAGACATCATCCATCGAATAATAACTTTGCAATTTGACATGTAATTAAAATGTCATTGAAGCTATTAAATTGACAACAATTGCCAATTATTTTCTTGCAAGTTGTTTCATAATTGGTTTCATTAATCTATCTATCAGATTTCATTCCTCACACAACACATCGCACTTTCTCTTGTTTTCTAGTTAAATAAGAAACGCGTGAATTATCGCGTACAAGGAACTTCTTCGCAGACTTCCTGACAATCGCGGCTTCATCGACAACAACAAGCACTTTATTAAATTTACTTTCAATTTGCTCAAAAAAAAAAACAAAACGGAAACACTACAGAAATACGGTAGTCATAAATATTTATACATAGTATTCGTATTAAAACTTTGATTTCGCTTTTGCAAAAATATTTAACTTATTTATTTTACACCCAAGTATCAATATATTTAAAATGTACAATAGTAAATAAAAAATGCGTATACAAGGAAACATAAACAACATTCTCCAAGTATGCGAAATGTATGCTATCTATTTACATATTTATGACGATCTCATATAGGATGTCCCATTTTAAAGGACCCACTCAAATATCTCAGAAACACTGCGTTAAATCGAAAAATGTTTCAAACAAAAGTTGTGTGGCTTCAAGGAGGCCATAAGATGGTGACAATGATTTGACCTTGGAAAATCATTTGAAGATCATGTGAACGACAACTTTAAAATCTTAAACGGAAACTCCCATTTTTTATTTAGTATTCTTGTAGCTGACATCGAGAGATTTCCAAAACACTATAATAAAGTATTTTTTTATTAAGTACTTTTTGAGTTATTTTATATTTTATTCTGACATATTTTGATATAAAAAATAAAATATTTCGTAAAATATTCAGTTTTCGATCATTTTACCGTAATACTTCTATGTACAGAATAATAAGACAAATTAATTAGTGCCAAAAAAAACAAATAATTGTTTAAAAAAATACATTATAAATAATTTTCTTAAAAACAATTTTTTTTTAATACTAATTGATTTGTCTCATTATTCTGTACATAGAAGGATTACGATAAGATTATCAAAAACTAAATATTTTACGAGATATTTAATTTTTTATATCAAAATATGTCAGATTAAAATATAAAATAACTCAAAAAGTACTTAATAAAAAAATACTTTATTATAGTGTTTTGGAAAGCTCTCGATGTCAGCTACAAGAGTACTAAATAAAAAATGGGGATTTCCATTTAAGATTTTAAAGTTGACCTTCACATGACCTTCAAATGATTTTCCAAGGTCAAATAATTGTCACCATCTTATGGCCCCCTTAAAGCCACACAACTTTTGTTTGAAACATTTTTCGATTTAACGCAGTGTTTCCGAGATATTTGAGTGGGTCCTTTAAAATGGGACACCCTGTATATACATATAATTGCGTATTAATGTCAAAGCATTGCGAACCATAGATTTGTGTGCCTTACATCAAATTACATTTAAGATTCGGTGAACCGAATTTGCTATTCATGCTTGATACAAAGAAGATCGATTCAGTTCAAGAAATAAACGTCGGAAAGATTGAATACTCGCGCGTAAAAAGTGTCATCCAAATTATTATTTTTACATTAGTTTTGATTTCTCATAGTTAAAAACTAAAAAATATTAAATTTAAGAAAGTAGCAATTGATAAAACATCCAAGCATAAGACGTCTCGTTAAACATCGTTATGCATATCTATCGCGTTACGATTTTCACTGATAGAAAATTAGAAATGTAATTACATGCATCATTATAACAAAAATATCTTAAATAAACGTCAATTTCATATAATAATACACTGTCGGTAAATTGTTTATAAAACTATTGCACAAATATCACGCATGAACATGCGATACTGAAACCCGTTTTACAAATTAAATTAACAACTAGACTCTCCCTCGGCAAATGCAATATTTTATAAAAAGATAATTTTTAATTACGCAAAACACGACTGTTTTTTCATGCGATTAGAAAGCGTAGAGAAATTTCTATGGTGCTTTAGGACGATATTACATTTAATGATTTCACTAGCGAAATATTCAGAAAAATTATGTGTAAACGCCGTGTTGCGCTTCAAAGTGCGAAGATGTTATATCTCATTATATTACAGATTATCTGTATATACGTCTCGTATGTTAAATCGCGATTTTTTTTCGCAGTTTTAGATATTATGGAAAAATTTGCACAGGTATTGTCTAAGAGCTTATAATCAGCGCTAACATTTGCGCAAATCGCACGTAATTGCTACTTGAATTTTCCAAATACATTATACACGGGTATTCAGCTCGTGCTTACTCGCTTCTTTTCTGCCATTTAGAAAGTAGGATAGTCTAGTGACATATGAGAAATCCGCGAAAGACATTAATTTGCCGATACAACAACCAGGGATGCGTAAAATTTATATGTTACACGAAAGCTTAAAAACATTTTAGCAAATTATTCCATTTCCCTTGTTTGTTTTATCTCTCTTTATCAAAATTTAGCTTGATAAATATTAATCATAAAATTTCACAAGCTTCTCAGATAATTTAAATTTAATAATAAAAAAAAAAGAGATTTTTGCAAAAACTCACACGTTCACTTAAACCCAATCGTGTTTTAAAATTTATTGTTCAACATATATATATATCATTATAAATTAAATTATTTCCAATAAAGTTGTAAAATATTCAATGTCTAATCTTTATTTTTGTATCGAAAAATTATGAGTTGAAACAAAAGAACGCTACTATTTATACGTTGCTTCCTTTAACAGTTACGTTGCACGAATTTAGTTGTACAGCAATTTTGAATTAATTCTAGTTAATGCGCTGGACCTGTATAGGCGATGCTCTTATCGATCAGTAACAAACATGCTCACCGAGATCAACCAATCGCGGCCAATTTTGCGCGATTGCCAATAACTGATAAGCCCGCGCGGTAATTAACATAATTTTGCGTTGTGCGCCGCAAGGATAAATGGAACCGGATGCAACGAGGAAAAATGGCATATAGAGTCTTATACAACGCGCCAAAGGAAGCGAAAAATGCTGAATCCTCATTGAAATTCCCCGGGCAATGCATTGCTCAAGATGATACACGGCATACCATTGCTTGACGAAGACCTACTTTTTAAATGCCACAGAGTCATATTTTCTCTCCCACATACATATATAATATTTGAATATATATACTGGGTGGCCCATTTTAATCCATCCAGTCGAATATCTCAAAAACCAAGCCCGGAAGAGAAAAATATTTCAGACAAAAGTTGTTTGGTTTCGAGGGGGCCATAAGATGGTACCATTGGTTTGACCTTGGTCACCTCAATTTTTTTAAATGGCACCTCCTATTTTTTATTACATATTCTTGTAGCTGACCTCGAGAGCTTTCCAAAACACTATAATAAAGTATTTTTTCATTAAGTAATTTTTGACTTATTTTATATTTTAATCTGACATATTTTGATATAAAAAATAAAATATTTCGTAAAATATTCAGTTTTCGATAATCTTACCGTAATACTTCTACGTACAGAATAATAAGACAAATTAATTAGTGCCAAAAAAAAACAAATAATTGTTTAAAAAAATACATTGTAAATAATTTTCTTAAAAACAATTTTTTTTTATATTAATTGATTTGTCTCATTATTCTGTACATAGAAGTATTACGGTAAGATTATCAAAAACTAAATATTTTACGAGATATTTAATTTTTTACATCAAAATATGTCAGATTAAAATATAAAATAACTCAAAAAGTACTTATTAAAAAATACTTTATTATAGTGTTTTGGAAAGCTCTCGATGTCAGCTACAAGAATGCTATATAAAAAATGAAGGTTTTCGTTTAAGATTTTAAAGTTGACCTTCACATGACCTTCAAATGACTCTTCAAGGTCAAATCATTGTCATCATCTTATAGCCCCCTTGAAGCCACACAACTTTTGTTTGAAACATTTTTCGATTTAACGCAGTGTTTCTGAGATATTTGAGTGGGTCCCTTAAAATGGGACACCCTGTATATATATATTGTACATATCTTATTTTTTTTTGCAAAACGTTTGCCTGAAAACCGGGAACTCAATTTTGTACCGAACAATGAAACAACTAAATTGCGGGTTTTACACATAAATTTATATTTGCCGCGAATAGGAAAAAGATTTTTTTCATTTCTCGACTTTTTATATATGCTTGTGACTTATACATGATATACAGATACAAAATTAAATATATTTTCACACATTCCATATTATTTTTATGCACTGTTACATTCCGATTTTTCTCAAAAAAAAAAAAAAAAAAGATGAATTATTCATAAAAAAAAAAATGAGAATTAGAATTTCAAATCATTTCAATTTTAAAATCGTAAAAAGAGAAAAAAATCTAATGGCTACCTTGTTTCTTGCTTTCTTTAAATTTCTCCTTGTATAATATATGTTTTTATTAGTTTAAAATTTTTTTTCGAGATACACATTTTTCTCTCTGATTATCGCATTTACTTAAAGAATTAACAAAAGAAAGCTTTTAATAACTGTTATTATTTAATAATTGAAGATCGAAAATTTAAATTATGTCGGAAAAAAAAATCAAAATAAAATTTTTATTTTTATAAATACATATAAATAATCTCTTTGATCTAAAGGTATAAAGAAACGTATTATAGTATAATAAAAATAATCTACGAGTAATAAATGACAAGTATACAATATATGCAAATACAAATAAAAATAAATGTTTCTTTACTTGGACTTGTAAAAAAAAAAAAAAAAAAAAAGTATCTTCTTAAAATAATCCAACACGTTGCAAAATTATCAATTAAATTGTGCATATTTATTTATCTGCTATTTTCTACAATGGGAGACGTGAATTCTCGCACAGCATCCGTCGTGCGGAATCCAGCGAGAGACAGAGGAATCAGTATCGATCCGGAGTATGGTCTGATTCTAATAATGGGGGCGACCAAACGCTTACCCGCGTGTAGCTGCTGCTCGTGCGTGTTTATCCGCGCGAAGTAAAAAAAAATTCAGAGATTCTGCGATAAATTGAAAGCGCGAATGCGGGAACGTCTTGCGATTTTCGTTTCTCTTCAAATCTCCAGATCGAGATGCACCCACGTATATTACATACCGGATATATCGACGACGCGAAACAATCGGAATTCAAACATTCACACGCGGCGGTACAGACCGCTACTGAAGCTTCTCTCGAGAATGCTTCACCACGTTGTGGCGCCGCAGCTACCTGTCAGCGGTGTCCTGAACTAAGATATTGTCGGTCGACAATGGTCACTCAGTTTTCTTTATTATTTTTATTTTTTTTAAATTATTTACAATATAAATATCAAACATTTAATTTATAATATCTCGTATAATTTAAAATTGTCCTTATAATTTCACAAATATCTATACACATTTATGGTGCTATATTTCGATGCTATATTACGTATATTTGCATTTTTATAGTTATTATATATTTAACTTATTTCAACTTATTTGCCGAGAAGGTGTCAGTGCTCGAGAGCCCTTACTATTTAATTCCCGTGAAATAAATAACTTACAGTTACTTACAGTTAGTATATGTGCTAGCATCTAGTCAATGATTTTATCAACGGTGTTACAAGGTTTCAAAGGGACGAAAATCAATTTAGATGACACTCCGCACAGATGAATCATTAAAAGTGTACGTATTGTTATAAAATCTCATATTTTTGCGAGGAAAAAAGAAAAAGTAAGAAAAAAGAATTTTTTATTCTTTCTGCAGCATTGTTATCGAGATACGTGGGCGTCCTTTTATGATGGCCGTAAAATGTACCCATACAGCACTGAAGCTTGCAACAACATTGCTGCAACATTGTAATATTGCATATTGCAGTTTAATGTTGCAGAAATATTGCAAAGACATTATTTTACAATATAACTTTAGCAATGTTACAGCAACATTCCGAAAATATTACAAAAGAAGTATTCAATAATCGCTAGTTCATTCGTTTACCACTAAGCGGCGCATGTTGCGCTATCTATTCCGCATTTAATTTTTAATCATGATGATTATATAAAGTTTACAAAGAGCGTCTAGTAAGATTAAAAAGATATAATAACTATTTTTGTTAATTTAAGTCGTATGATATGACCCTAATACAGGGGCTCAGACATTGGACTAAGAATTCTTTTAATAGTTTCCATTCTTATGTAAAATCAAAAATTTGATAATAATTTTCTAATATGCAAGATACTTTAGATTTTAATAAATAAATCTTGAGATTATATAAAGACAAGAGAGATGTGAAAAAACTCGTTGTATGCGTAAATTCACCACAATCTTTTTGCATTCAGATATCTGAATATTTCGGATACAAAGAAATTGTGAATTTACACAATTGCACAAATTGAGTTTTTTTTTATTTCTCTTAGATATTCTCTGTCACTGAAGGAAGTCGAATGTGTACTGAAAAATTTACATTTTATAATTTCGTTATTATTATAATACAGAAAAACTATATACACGCTAGAGCCTGACTCTTATAGGCCTAATTTCTTATTATTTTTTTCATATGTTAAGGATATTATGTCGATAAATATACATAAAGCATTATTGCATATATATTATATTGTTATGTTGCTGCAATATTATATTGCAATATTTCTGTAGGCGGACATTTTACTGTTGCTGCAATATCATAACAACGTTGCAGCAACATTTCGCAATGTTTCTGCAATATTGCAATCTTGCAGAAAAATGTTGCTGCAATGTTATTGCAATCTTGCGGTGCTGTATGGGTACAGATTCAGAAGAGAGTAGCGATATCGATTTGCCCTCTTTCCTAGTGGCATATTTCTCTTCCGCTTAATGTCGATAGGGATTAACGTAGCTAATCCAACGCGCATCATAGTGTCTCATTTATCGTACAGGCAACTTTTCTTATAAGGAAGCAACGAAAATATAATTGTATGGCACAATGATTTAAAAAAGAGATTAATTATAATATTTAAAAAATTAATCACGCGCAAATTTTTAATTCATTTTTCAAATAAATATTTAACAAAATAAATTATAGTGCTCCATTTAAAATTGTCGTGTAATATAGCGCGTAATATAATATACGCGTACTACATTTTATTGTGGAATAAAATATCTAATTATAATAAAAATATTTTTATAATTATAATATTTTCTATAAAATATGATAACCCGCATTTTTTTATATTTATTATTCGCACACTATAAATTCAGCGTTTGTATATTGCTATTATAATTATTAAAGATAGATTGCCGTTTGCGTAAAAATTACATTTTCTTTTTTTTTCTTTTTCGAAATGATTTTTCTTGAAAACTATAAAAATATTCTGTAAAATTCTATTTGAACAAAATTCTTCCATGATAATGCATGAAGTTGAAAGACAAAAGCGTGGGCGATTTATTGGAAGCGGTTCGGAATAGTACTGGTAGGTCAAAGTTTAAATTGACACCTAACGAACTCGACGCTCCGACAGACAGCCGTTGTCGGCAAAGCCGATCGGGAACAACGGCCAGCTTTCGTTATCTAACGAAGCCACATTTGCGGACGTAACGTTAAGTAGTAACAACGTAGGACGTAGGCAGGATAATGGCATTCAAAGGGCTGTTTGCAGTTCAGTGGAGGGATGCGCGTTCTATGCTTTTACGTGGAGAGGTGGAGAGATGGAGAGGTATTTATACGCGTATCTCAAGGCAAATGAAAGAATAGCTTTATTCTGTGTCTCTCTGACGCAACTCTGATGCACATGATGATATACGGAAACTAGCACATGTGCATATAAGGAAGTACAATATACAATATACAATACGAAATACGATCCAATGATATCTTTAAAAACTTTTGGATAATTACAGATGATGCGCAAAAAGTGGGATTTTGTCAATATTTAATCTTCGTCAATATCTTTAAGTTAGATTCTCGCGTGTATATATTGTTCAATGTTTCTCGACTCTTGTTTAAAAGAAGAAGATTTTAAAAAAGAATCGAGTTTAATTTTGTTACGTATCTAAAATATCAATCACGCGTTCTAGTTGTACCGTATGAATAGTGTAGTGTATAAATATCGTGTATGAAAAATCGCAGGCTAGATAAACGACCGAAATTGTGGAGGAACCTTCGAAGCGAGAAGCAAATATTTCGCTCCAGTTCCCAATCATCCGACGCGTTGCGCCGAGCCTCCTATTCTATATGAAAAACAAAGTTCTTCGCGAAAATTTATGGGAACGATATACGCCGAATCGAACACAGTCGATAGAACATAATAATCAAAAAGAAGCAAGAGCTAGTTCCTATGAAAAAGGAAAATCACCTCATTCAAATTAATAATCTTTAAAAATCTACAGATTGGGCATAATATTACTGATATTTTTACTAATATATTTTGTAAAGATCGTTTATATTAGATAATTTATCTTGAGTTAGTTAAAAATAACTTGCTTCAATCGGATATAAATCGATTATTGTATTTTCGAATATTAATTTTTTCTTATAATCACCGAAGATAACTTTATGTATATTAGCGTCAAATTAAGAGATATCATTTTTCATCCCGTTTAGGGAAAATGTGATAAAACAAGGCGATGTAAAGTAATAATCGCTTGATTTGCTAATAACTTGACAATTACCCCTTTACGATATTACCACTAGTAATATTGTCATTCGATTAGCCTGAAAGCCACATTTCCTTAATGAAACGCGTCAAACGGTAACGTTGAATTGTGATCTAACACGGGATTACATAAACCAGTGTTATATATACGAAGCAGATATTTTTTTGTGGGCTTTAAACCATATAAAGGAAAGCATGAGAAATGTGCTTGAAAATAGTAGAAATTTTCAAATTATTTACAAAAAAGTTCTTTTTTTTTTTTTTCAAGTTTAAAATATAAATGACGAAATACTTTAAAAAATAAATTAACACCAACACATTTCTCTATTTTATTTTTTACGAATCTAAAATAATCTTGCCCTAAATAATGTCATCGCGTGAAGATCATGTCGCATCGCAAATGTTAAAAATGATTGAAATGCGAATGTTTCATAATTGAACGCATATTTAATTATGAAAATTAAAGCGCGTAGTGTTTCATAATTAAACACACATTTATTGAATCTTTTTTTTATTACGAGTAATACATCGCCGCGTCGACCAGCGCGAGACGAATATACAATATACATCTGCTTACATATTTAAACGTACACATATACGCATGTACACGCATACATGCACACACAGACGCGCATTTACATCTTATATATATGTTATAACGCGCGCTAAAATTTCGCACAACTCATGAGAGAGGACGATCGAAAATATTGTTCACCAATCAATAATTAGCGCACGATGCTTGGTCAATATGTGAATAAACTATTTCATGTATATCTTAACATTAATAACAATAATATTTTTTAACAAACCTATAAAAAAGTAATTACATTATGCAATCATTAATCAATTGATATATATAAATAAAATTATGTGCATTTAGTACAATGTAATACATTTTTGCGACCGTATGAAATGAGCGATTTATTTCTTTAAATTTTATTTCACGCGTTAAAAATGCGTTTTAATTCAACGTTTTATTAAACATTTTTTTTTTTTTTTATATAAATATACGTTTGAATATAGAGAACATTTTATTATAGCTATTGACATAAAAACCAATCATATTAAAGATATTGAATATTTTTCATGAAGAATTTTCAATTAATAGTCTTTTTAAAGATGCCACATATTTTTTAACATACTGTTAATAAAATCCAATTTGTAAAAGATAACATATGTAATGTCATGTTAATAATTTTATTTATCATTAATCAAAAATCAATTAATTAATTTTTATAGCATCAGTTTTCTTTCATCAATACATATGAAAGCAGAAATTCGCTACTTTTACTAATGCACAATTACGTATGTATAGCTTTATAGTTAATTGAGTGCGATCATTAGATATTGAAGTGGAAGACGGCCATTAATTTCTATATATGATTTTTTTTTTTTTTTTTAACAAAATTTTAATTCGAAATTTATTTTTATTTTTTGATATAAAATGATACCTTTTTTGACATTTTTAGATCAGAGACTAAAGACTTAATTAAATATATTTAATTAAATTTTGAAATCTTTCTTATAAAATAATAGAATCATTAAAAAAAAGTTATAAAACTATTATAGAATTAACCGTCTTTCATATTCGTTTTAATCAACACACACATGTCTAGTTTAATTCAAAATTTCAATAATCAACAGATTTGCTTGATAAATGAAGTAAATAACAAATGCCTCAAATCTTAGATATTATTTTCTTTCACATTCGCACACATACGTGTATTTGTGCGAAATTACGCGAATAATTTCTAATAAATAGTAACATTTCTCTTAATCTCTCTTTTCTAGCAATTATCAATCTGTCAGAGAGAGAATATTTTATCTTTACTATTTCTTCAGATTCTTCATTTAACTTTAACCTATCGATCTAGTTACTATTTTCTTCAAAATTTGAAGAGATCTGCAAAACAGATTAAAGAAATTTTGTGAACGCCGTTACCCAGTGTGCTGTTTTCTAATCTAATCTAAATTTCGTGCTATTTTCGCGACGAGATTAAAACTTTTTATAATTTGCTCGACCAATTTTTATTCGATTAATTTTTTAATCAAAAATATTTTTAATCCAAATATCCTTGCGAAAGAATCTCTTGGTGGAACATTGTGCAAAATACGTATCAAAAAATATAAAAAATATTATCATGAAATACCGTAATAAATTGATAATTCATATATCTCGTATACAAAATAAAAAAATAAATAAAAATTATAAAACTTTTTTTTACAAAACTCTGTGTTCCTTCTCGAGAAAATCAAATTTGGGAAAATTGAGAGATCTCTTTGCTTGAGACAAATTGAAATGTAAGAGATACATTTTTTCTCTGCCTTTGCTTCCTTGTGACGTATTTAAGATGTATCATTTCTCAACAAAGGATCTAAGAAAAATGAAAGAAGACGTGATAGAAAAAGAAAGAGAGTGCTTCCGAGACTTCAATATCTTAAAAGAGATGTCTCATCTACATTATAACTCTTCTAGTTTTATTTGTCTACTTGCTACTTTACGTTTTTTTTTTTAATTTTCAATTCTAAAAGTGCTTCTTTCGAAAACATTCGATCGATAACATTTTGGGGTAACAACCTGATCTGCATTTCCTTATTGGCTTTGCGTATTTTTGACAAATTGTATCGCGTATTTTAGCGCGAACTGATCGCGGTCAGCAACGAATCTTTAATTCATCCTTCCTAACTATAACATTTAGAATCAAGCAGGGAAATTGAAAGAGACCCGTGGAAGATAATCGATTCTTCAATTATCAAATTTTATCATTTAATTTTTCATTGCATCGTTTTTCTTAAATGCAAAACCTATAAAAATATTATATAATCACTTCTCCGCGTATATTATATATATATATATATCATCTCTCGACAGGGATTCATCCTATTATAAGAAAAAAAATTGATCCGATGGTCTAAAAATAAAATACGAAAATGTCATTAGATCTTCATTGTTGATAATATTGATTTTGCCTCTCTCCATTAGTATTTACTGACCATTTGCTACCATGTACTGCGCCTGTGTAAGCGCAAGGTGAATTCTCGATTTACCCAATGACCTCAATTATTATCCCGCTGTCTTTGTATAGATAAGACGTATTTTAGTTTGGTTCCTTTATTGAAAATCGAAAACAAAACGGAGAGACAAAATGGACCTGTCATGATATGTTTTGGACCTTATTGAGCGAGGAATAAGAAAGATCATATGCTTTTTGTGAGAGGGAAAAGAGATCGATTAAAATCCAGGCGAAACATATTACTTATATTCAATGTCATTAATATTTTCCAATTTCATTTTGGCCATAATCAAATCGAGGAAAAATTTAAATTATTAGTGTGAAAAAATTGTATTATTTGTTTATATAAATTTTTTATTTATATACATATGAAATAATCGCTATTATTTATTTATTTTTTTTTTTTTTTTTTTACATATGCCAAACATTTAACAAAGATCTCAAATGCAGCTCTAACATAAGTTATGTTACACGAACGTTTAGATACGATGCGTTTGACTCGAAAATGTCAAAATCAGAAGGCATTAATGACACCGCCTTAATGTAATTAAGGGAAGGACAAGCTGTCCGGGACGATGCTTATCGTTTATTGTAAGATTATACACATCGACACATTGAGGATTAATTATCGCTAAGTTGTTATTAATTGCCGATTATAAATAGGCATTTTCAATTACATGCCAAACGTAATCGATTCACCGACGACGAATTGTCTCGACTGCATAAAGCACCGAGGAGACTTAAGCGCACGAAATACGATGCATAATTTCTCGCGATGATCCATCGAGAATCTAATCGTTTTTCCTAAACGATATAAATCGATATAATTTCGGCAAGTTCAAATCTCGACGCTACAAACATCGCGCGTGAAAATAATTTTTCACTATTTATCTACTATTTTTATTCGTCTTTGTTATTTATTTTAAATCATGTACGATTCTCTTATACTCTTATAGCGTCGAAAAAAATGATTTATCGAAATCGTGTCGATTTCAATTTTCAATTTCACTAATTCGAAAAATGTAAAATATAATCTATGCGAATTGCATAATAGGTACTTAAAGAACCAAAATAGAGATATCGTCGCAATTGTCGTCGGGAAAGAATGATGTATTTTACGTTTGACATCGGACACAGGTACAAGTGCGCCATCGTCGATTTGTTCCATTGTAGAAAGAAATACTTGAGTATTGTACTTCAACATTTCATATTAAATTTGTAAATATTGTAGCAACGATGATCAAATGAATTTTCGGAAGAATGTTGAAAATCGAGAACAACTTTCGACACGAATCGATAACAACACTTATTAATCAAAAAAAAAATATATATATATATATACTGGGTGGCCCATTTTAATCCATCCAGTCGAATATCTCAAAAACCAATCCCGGAAGAGAAAAATGTTTCAAACAAAAGTTGTGTGGCTTCAAGGGGGCCATAAGATGGTGACAATGATTTGACCTTGGGAAATCATTTGAAGGTCATGTGAAGATCAATTTTAAAATCTTAATTGAAAATCCCCATTTTTTATTTAGTATTCTTGTAGCTGACATCAAGAGCTTTCCAAAACCCTATAATAAACTATTTTTTTATTCAGTACTTTTTGAGTTATTTTATATTTTAATCTGACATCTTTTGATATAAAAAATCAAATATCTCATAAAATATTCAGCTTTCGATAATCTTACCGTAATACTTTTATGTAGAGAATAATGAGACAAATCAATTAGTGCAAAAAAAAAACACAAATAATTGTTTAAAAAAATACATCGTAAATCATTTTTTTTTTAAACTATTATTTTTTTATACTAATTGATTTGTATCATTATTCTGTACATAAAAGTATTACGGCAAGATTATCGAAAACTGACTATTTTATGAGATATTTAATTTTTTATATCAAAAGATGTCAGATTAAAATATAAAATAACTCAAAAAGTACTGAATAAAAAAATAGTTTATTATAGTGTTTTGGAAAGCTCTCGAGGCAAGCTACAAGAATACTAAATAAAAAATAGGAGTTTCCATTTAAGATTTTAAAGTTGACCTTCACGTGACCTTCAAATGACTCTTCAAGGTCAAACCAATGGTACCGTCTTATGGCCCCCTCGAAACCAAACAACTTTTGTCTGAAACATTTTTCTCTTCCGGGCTTGGTTCTTGAGATATTCGACTGGATGGATTAAAATGGGCCACCCAGTATATATGTATATATATATATATATATATATATATATATATATATATTTATACTAATATATAGCTATTACATTAAATATAACAGTTTATAATATAAACTACTAATTTTCTTTTTATATTTTACATTTTAATAGAGAGAGTTTTAGGATTACATATATTTACGTATTTCTATTAAAACATCGTATTTAATAAATCCGGTGTTTTCAACGTTCTTCCGAGATCTTGATTTAATCATTTTCAATTCTACCACCATTCACTTCGACGTATTATAGATATGTACTTATAAATTCGATATTTTTAGAAAATATGTGTATCTCTCTATCGTTGACAAGTTACTCGCGTTGAAAACCACCCTCAACTACCCTTTATTTTCAAATAAAAGCATTTATGCTTGATTAATGCTTGGTTTTTATCGAGGATACCGTTCTTGTCTATAATACATATACACGCGCAAACTCGACAATTTTATTGAATAAATACTTGAGTATTTCGTTCCAAAGTGTTTATACGGTTGAAACGACCAGTTAATCTCTAGTGGAAAATTCATTCGCGGAATCACAGATAACTATACAGCCCCCGTCGATACTACATCATTTAACCTTTGTCGCTAAACATTTTATAAGACCAAGAGACATACATGGAATGCGCGATCGAGAGGCTCGATTTCTCGAATATTAATATTCACAACTGGTCCAGTCGGACGTTATTCAAGAGACATTATTCAAGAGTTATTTTAGATAGAGAGAGCTTAAATAATATCAAACGTCCTTTAGCTTTCCTCGATCCTTTCCTCTCCCGTCGTGCTTAGTATAGTATAACAAAATATAAATCTGAAGGCGACACATACGTATACGCGCGATCGCGCGAGCACGTACTGGTGTACAGAGTCGTTTGTTGGATGAAATTAGCATGCATCCTGAACAACCAAAAAAATAAGTCCTCCGAAATACATATCCGTGATTGAAAATAAAAAAAAACCACACATATCTTTTATTTCCATAGAATTTTGTCAGATAAACGTTTACGATCATTTCACGATTATTTTCAAAAAAAAAAAAAAAAAAAAAAAAAAAAAAATCCAACGATAACGTATCGTTCTTAATTAAAATTTCTGTGCGATATTGGGTGTAAATAAGATCGAAAAAGAAATGTTAATGATCGCTCGATAAGCGATAAGAAATCGAACAATGAAATTTCTTTCGTACAATTATTTTGTTACGTGTATGCTAACGTAATCTAACCAACGCCCTATACACTTGTATACAGGTAGATATATTATTTATCTAGTACAACATTTTCTCGTTTCCATAAGGACATCCGGTATAATAAAGTCGGTACCCATGAGAATTAATTTCGGGATGTCTTTTAAATCTCATAATTGCGAAACTTACTGACGACCTCGTTCGGTTCCTGATAGTCGAATGGAACTCCATGACCCGAACGATAATAGAGATTAGTGGCTCCACCCTCTGAAGCCCTTCTATGAACATTTGTGGGATGACCTTTGAGATGAGCCGGTGAACCACCTGTCTCTCCAGTCGTATCCGGCAGCATTCTGTCCTTTGTCTTCGGTGTGCTCCAGTGCATAGTCTGCAAACAGAAGAAGATACGCGATATTAATGAAAGATTATTTTTTATTATCATAAATAATAAAAAAAGAAAATTGATCAAAAAACTCAAGGAATCAATGCGCTATATAAAAAGCATCCTATATATTGATCTTAGAATCATTGATATTACTTAAGCTGTCTTTCTGAAGACTCTTAAATGAAGTATAAATAATCTTGATAAATAGTCAAATTTAATTTGACAGATATTTTATGCTTCCGGCGAAAATAGATCTTGAAATAGTCATCTAAAATTATAAATTTACAAATGGCATGTAAAAAAAAAAAATTCGATTTATTCTAATGTATGAATAGATTACATATTATCATTTATTGTAATGAACTTAAAGCGTATTGTCCGAAATGGATATTAATTGCATCAATTGCAAGATTATTACACCTCACCTGCTGCACGTGTTCCTTCATGCCGACCCACTGCTTGTAACTGATCTTGATACCACTGTTCCGCCATTTGTCATAATTGCTTCTTTTTTCAGGATCACATAGAACCTCCTTCGCATACTATAATATAAATAGCGTATCAGAGAATATTCAAAAAAAAACGTAAACGATCTATTTCAATTACAAATTAATAAAGTTGATTAATGACTTTCCTCTATTTGTAAAAGACGCACCTTTAATTGTTGGAATTTTTTTTCGGCCTCTTTGT